>NC_086227.1:7032500-7177500 GCF_036321145.2 Pelmatolapia mariae
ACCCTTTGTCAAGGCCAGGCGGTTTCCTGTTCCAGATACAACAACTTGTCAAACACGCCATTACTCGAGGCCTCGCGGCTCTCTTAACCTCAACACAAACTCAAATCTCACCTCTTGCTAAAAGTTAAAAGATTCGTGTGCCACATTTTGGTCTGCAAGCAGCTAATGCCAATGTAATAACTGGTACACAAAACATCCATAACCTTTCAAACTGTCAGACCAGTCCAAAGAGTTTAGACCATACCCATCTTTACAAACATTATAAACAAAAACAAACTCTATATGTGGAGTTAGAAATGCATTAAAAATGAGAAGGAACATGGCATGAGGGGTTCAAAGTGGAGAGGCCCTTTACCACACTACTTGCAGCACCCATTACCCAGGGCTTGTGGGTCAGACCACGGACATCTTAAAATTTAAATTCCATCTGGATCTACACAACACTAAGCAGCAATCTCTGGGGTACAAGCCTCCGTGGACAGTTTCCTCAGGGTGTTTTAACTGGCAGGTGTCCCCACGCAGGAGTCAACTGCTTAGTTTACGAATCAGAATGAGTGCACTGGACCTCCCCACCCTGTCTGTGGTGTTTTTAATGGAAGGATCTAACACAGAACGTGACTTGCATGTTGCACTCAGAGTTTGTGGATACAACTTGTTGCTCGATCTGATATTGTCATGTTGGTGCCATTCCTGGATCAACAACACTAATATTAGTCCAGATTCAACAATGCAAGTGACCAGTCACACTATAGTGATGTCACAGTTTTGCGACGTGGAAACATCATCCCATGACACATCAAAAAATAACCCTAACCCTAACTATAGCCCTTTAACCATAACCACAATCATAACCCAACCCAAACCCTGATCCTAAACCCCCTAAGTTCCGTAAGTTGCATCTTGCAACTATAGCATGTTGGAGTTATCTGTACACCTGGAGAGGCTGCGGATTACAAAAACCTTCTCTGGTAGTTCCCACTGCAATGGAAAAGTATGAATTCAAAGAGCTTTATTGTCAAATAAAATATTGTATTTTGACACTTAAATTAAGTTTTCGTACAATGCAGCTGAATGACATGTTGGTGTTAAAGTTAGAAATAAACACAAAGAGATCAGTTGTAAGACAACAATGGGGAGATGTAGATGAAGAGAAAGAGCTAATAATGAAGCCTGATTTCAATAAAGAACTGCCTCTTTTCTAAAGACGAGTAAAATAAATATATAAATGAACTGTAACTAGTTTAAAGAGATTTTTCCCTAAACCGTTTACTATGTGCATCATTTTCTCGAAGTTTGATCACTGTTTGAATATTTTCTCTGTGAGACCAAGTTCGACTTGACAAGACTCTGAGAGGTTCCTGATTATTTTTCCTCCTTCCCAAGTCTCACATTGTTCACTCTCACCGTAAATAACTCCCAATGTGTCAGTGCTGGGAGCAGACCAGTGCTAAATTAGATGCAGAGTACAACAGTAGCCTTGGTGAGATCTGCAGGGAACAATGTGGGAGTGAACATAAATTAGCTTTGCAGTTTTGCCAGTTATGCAACAACGGAGCAGCAAGCCTTCACTTAGGGCCGATATCTGAGTTAACCGTGAATAAAAAGACATAGCTCTCATATGTAATTGTAGGTGTGTCTGACTGTGTGTAGGGGTGTGGTGTGTCTGAGGAGAGGAGTGACGTTCCAGATTAACCAAAAGCTGATGATCCAAAAACACACCGTAACACCTCCCACACATTTAATCCACATCAGGCAGTGAGTGAAATCAACAAAAGGATAACCGTGTATGAGTGTGTCACTGCTGAGTGTTAAGTATGTCAATAACAGCAGAGGCATCTGCCACCAGCGTGCTGGGACATGAGGCTGTATGTGAAAATGGACTTGGCCCTGGATTGCCAATTACTGCTTCTTTGGAAGTTCAGCAGAGGCTTAACCAAAACAGCTTTATGATGGAGGGCATGACAACATGACAGTAGTCAATACTGTAGAGCCTCAAAATGGTTGTAGGGCTTGGAAAATTTTGGTGGGAGGACTGAAGAGGTTATTTCACATGTTTACAGGTTGACACCAGAATTTGTGCAACATGCTCAGCAGATAGTTGGTAGAGATGAGGAGCATTTTGAAATACATTTTAGTCCAAAAAGTTACAACATTCATGTGGTCTAAAGAGAACTGCTTTTAGGTAGAGGAGCACAGAGCAGCCTGCTAATAAAAGCTTTTTATATTTTGCTTCTAGTGTTTTAATACTATGCCCAACCTTGTATCATCCAACAATAAACTATGATTTGAATCAGTATTTTAATTCTAAATGAAACTTTGCCAAACTGTTAATCACATCTAACCGGTGTGTGTATTATAACTCAGCCCAAACTTTAAACTAGAATTAACCTAAACCATTTACGTTTCTGCTCTTTCACTTCTCTTCTTTTAAAATACACACACACCTCTGATTACCACTGGGACCACTGTTGCCTTCACCTCCCACATCTTCTCTAGCTCTTCTTAGTTCTCTTCACGTGTTCCTTCTTCCCGATGTTGCGATTACTTGGTATAGCTAAATCTATTACTATAGTCCTCTTCCTCTGCTTGTCCATCACTACTATGGCTGGTTGGTTAGCCATCACCAGTTTGTCGTTGGGCATGTTTGCATAGCCTTACATGGGGTTTTGTCTGGTGTTGGCGACCCCATCTTGTGTTCTTGTGCTGCCATGATTAGTGCTTCTGTGCTGTCTTTCAGTCCATCTTTGTTCAGCCATTAGTAGGATTTCTTGATATCTGCCACTTCTTCTATCTAGCGCTGGTAGATACTGTGCAGGGGCCTGTCCTTCCGTGACAGATCCTTGTCTTGCTCCTCCTTTTCCCCCCCTCAGGGTGTGTATGTATATGTGGATGTTAATCAGTTTCAGCTGCTTTGGTGACTAGGGTCAGTGTCACTACTAGTAGCGTGAGGCGATACCTAGACCCTAAAAAGGTTGCAGAGGCCAACTTAGTGGCCGAACAATCACAATGGCACATCAATACATGCCATTTCTAGAAGGTTTGCTGCCAGAGTTACTCTAGGAGAGCTGGACAGAGCCATAAGGGTCTTGAACCATCAGCAGGACTGATATTTGTTCCTTTGTGCAAGGAGGAATTGGATGAGCACTGCCAGAGCTACAAAATGACCTCCAGCAGGCTACTGGTATGAATGTCTTTTGTTAAATTTCATTTCTTTTTTTTTCTTTTTTCTTTTTTTTTTTTTTCTTAAATTTCATTTCTAAAACTGAGTCAGACAGACACAGTGAGCATTGGGAGGAAGATCCCATAAAGTCTCAGGAGCATGTCTGTGTCTGTATACAGCAGTCACACATTACCCACAAACCTACATTAAAGGGATTAGACTGTTTAGTCTAAAGCAGGCAGACAGACAGACATTATTAGCTGGACACAGTAACCTGTGCTGAACATACCATTACTAGGGATTGGTACTAAGGACTTGTATTATACTGTTACTGATTCTGTAAGTCTTTGGGTAGTTGTTTACATCTGAAGCAGTGCTTGTACAAACAAAGAGTCACTGTAGCTACCTGGTGTATGGAGGACATGTTTCATTTCATGAACAAAATAGACTTCAATCCATAGAGAAAAAGATGGCAAATTCCATATACCTAACATAAGACTTTCTAAGTAATTTCCTGTGATTGGTCCACGAGGATTTAGAGAGGTCATAGATCCTGAATGATCCATGAACAGATGGTCAGATGAGAGTGTTTGGTTTATGTGGCGAGTTCATTTGACCCCTTCATCTGGCTGTGGTTGTGTTGTTTGAGGATGTTTACTTGCTCCTGGTCACTTATCATGAACTTGGGTTCAATCCCCTCAGTGCAAGCCAATTCACAAACACAGGGAAAAACAGACCAATTCTGCTGAACTGCAAAACAGTATAGTCCGACAGTGAAGAGGGTTTTTCAGAGGTTACATGATTAGTGAGTTTGTACACCCACAAGACAACAAAAGTTTATGATAACTGCCAAGAACTTAGCTTCTACTCTTTCTGATAACTTGCTCAGATGACAGATTTTTTTTGTATTGGCCAATTGAGATTTCTTATTTTCTTTTATATATACACACACCATTACTGTTACAGTAGTGGAAACCCATATTAAACATTACCCAAGTAACATACTATGAGGTTTGTGTGTGTAGTTTCTATGAGCCAAAAGTTCAGGCTTCACTATAATCCTTTTTTCAACTCGTGGATTGCTATCAAAGTAAAAAAAACAACAACAAAAAAACAGTTCTGGCAGTGAGGACATAAGCCCCACCCACCTGCCAGTCAAACCCTTTGTTTACAGGGTGCAGCCAATCCCAAAACTAAGGGTGAAGAGAAAGAGATACTAAAACTGTTTATTTCAGACAACGAATAAACTTTGGTGTTTTCCCAAGGCACAGTACGAGTTAAATAAGGATTATTTTGAACAGTAAATCATGCAAAGTTACTCTGGTAGAGTCTAAGAATACAATTTGGCTCTGCTTTATAATAGGGCATAATTACTTCTGGGCAGATCCAGGCGAGTTGTTCCCTCACTGAAATGTTTTGAAAGATGTCTTCCATCGCAGCTGAAAGAATGTTTTGTCAGAGTGGCCTCAGGCTCAGTTTTTCATTTAGTTTTTCCATTAACCACCTGAAGGAATCCAATCCTTGATCTGAAACAGGGCAACAGACTGTCAGGCCTGACCTGCACAGAACAGCAGGACTGTTGAAAGAGAGCAAAAGTGATGGGAGCCACAAAGCTGTTAAAGACTGAAACACAAGAGAAACGAGTGTCACAAATGTGACAGACAAGCAATAAGATACATCCGCAAGATGAACACTGTTCTTGATAAGCTTAGCAAATTTCAAATGTGACTTAAGACAGATGTTTTTGAACTACTCAAAACACAGAGCAACTAGAAATAGGAGGTTTATCACAACATCACACACAAGAAATTTTTGATGTGGTTTCTACAGCACAGCAACAAAACTCATCATAAAGGCATGTTAGGCCGGTTTGTCAAGCATGATGAACCAAGCAGAAGTGCACATGTGAACAAAACATGGATGCAGTCAGCCAAATAAATCAATCACATATCAAATGACACCAGCAATAAAAATCTACACCTCAACTTCTCCTTGTGCTTCTGTCCTGAGGCATCCGTCTCACCACACAACTCTTAAACATCAGTCATTTTATCCTTCAATCCATTATTTAGAGAACAGGTCTGGTTCATCTTTGATTACTGACAAAATGAAGGGGAAAAAGAGAAAAAGTGCTACAAGAACAAAAAGGGTCCTACTAATAATAATAATTTTTAAAAAATTCTTAAATGTGTCCCCATTTCTGGAAAAGGTTAACTTGTGCCAGCTAGAATGAGTTTAATCTCTTAATGAATCTCTGCGACATGCCTTTATTTCTTTCTTACTACAACTTTTAAATAACTTTTGTCAAACTTCTCTTTATCATCTGGCTCATATACAAATGTGATGCACACTTCAAAAGCTTGAGAGCTGCTATTGCAAGCAGTAACGCTACCGCTGCAATATACAGCTGGAATTGTTGCTTGAAGGCGTGCCAGTTGCTGTTGTTTCAAGCGTCCTGTATTTCATTTGAATCACTACATTACTGCAATAAATTCATAGATGATTCACAGATGCATCACATTGTCCATTCTCAGTGTTTTTCATTTCAACAGCTTGAAATCCATTCTGGTTCTGAAACGGCGCTAAGTCAGAACTAGATACAAACCAGCACTGAAGAACTTGCTCGATTTCCTCTTTGGATTTAGTCAGTCTTGGTCTCCTCTGTCTCTTCAAGTAATCCCAGACTGACTCCACGATGCCAAGATCAGGGCAGACCATCTGTTGCTGGCCTCTTTGTACTTCATGTGGCTAAAGGGTAAGGTTGGTAGGTAGGTAGTGTATTGTTTGAAGAATTTCAGAGCAAGCCGTTAAATTGTCCAACTAATATTTCAGTGTGGACCAATGTGGTGGACCAAAAGTTTGACGTTACCATCATATATGTATAAAGTAAACTTTCAGAGTGACTACATATTAAACTGATGTGATGAATACAACACTTGATTCTGACGGGGTAGAAGAAAAAATACATGGACTGGACACACAGCGGTTACAACTGAGATTCAAAGCACAACAAACACAAAAAAAGTCGCAGAAAGCACTAAAACACACATTTAATCTTTCAATTTTATCAGCTGGTACATTTAAGCTTCACTTTTTAGCACACCTAAGACTTGTAATTTAACATAACTATCACTCACTATTCATATATTTAAGTTGATTTTTTATTTTATTATATAACTCTATTGTAAGTGCTGCCATCCACACAGGGACACCTCCATAATTTTTTTCATAGGGGTGGCCATATGGGGCCACTAAAAATATTGGTTGCGCCCCTGCATCCATAACTTCTTCAATCCTGTCAGTTAAATAAACACCATTTCTAAATACCCTGATATAAATTTAGCTGAGCTCAGTGAGCTGTGAAACAGGTGACTGCAAATTGGTCCCACTGATAAAAGGCCAACATGGAAGTGCGTGAACTATTTGCCTTTAGAAAGCAGGGGGCTGTCACACCGTGTGCTGCAGGAACAACAGTCAAAACCACCTGAAAAAGCCTATGGAAGAATTCAGGGTGTCCACAGCTCATGATCTGCTTATCAGTTAAATTAAAAATAAGATACCAGTGGAAACAACACTAACAGCGCCAGCACCAGGACCCTTCTTTCTGTGCTGGGTAAAACAACAGTAAATTGGTGTTGGTGGTATTAATAATAACAACTGTAACAAAAAACATTTCCCAGGGGTCACAAAGATTAGTAGCCTTGCCAGCTAATCCATCACATCCCTAGCTACAATGACGTCTGTTACAAAGCAGCTGGGTTTTTTTTGCCTTCATTTTTTTTTTAAATCATAAACACCATTATACACCTTGATGAAAACCCAAGAAAGTAAGAAAGATTAGATATCTCTAAGCCTAGAACAGACTGCTCATTAGTTTTTCCTTAGTTTATTTAATTTTTTATACAGAGCACCTCTGTTGAGAAGCACAGCAATCAGTGACAAAAAAATGGAAAAATCATCTCATCCAGTACACAATCTATTGACCTGTGCATCTAATGTGTCCCTGCTAAAGAGGTGGGTGATGGGAAGAGAGAGAGACAGAAGGAGATTCTGGTTGTTGGTTTTTAGAGAAGTGGGTCAGACCAGTGAGGAGGAGGGGAAAGAGCAGCTGAGGGAGGGATGAGATAGAGAGGCAGGTCCAGACCTCATAAGCCCCACTGGAAAACTCATGGCCACTAATCTGATTAATGTAAACCAACAGTTTCCCTGCAGCAGTGCCAGGGCTATATGCTCCTACACATGAAGCCTGGGGAGGCCCACGCGACCACTAGTCTGAAAGCTCGTCTGCATTCCAGCTACGTCTCAGTATGTGAGATTATGCACTGTAGGTTCATGAGGACCCGAGGGCTTTAAACCTCTAAAAAGAGGAGCGCTTGGAGATTCTTCTCTGCTCCAGTTCCAGCCAGCAGCTGGCTGCATATGAGAGCCAGGGAACTAGGTGTGTATCAGACCACTGCTGTGTGATTCTGAGCAAAATGAGAGACTGTTTAAAGAAAGAAAGAAAATGCTACCCCCCCCCAAAAAAAGTCTGAAACAAACAAACAAAAAACTTATGGAACTTTTCTCCTTACAGTGGAAATTTACATTTGTAAAAACTAAAAGGCAAAACTGGTCCTAAAAGCAAGTCCAGACTTAAAATGATTTCCCTTTATAGCTGATTTCCACTTATGACAAGTGTGTGATGTTTGAGTATTTATACAGAGTCGCTTAAATTAAACCCTGGTCTAAAGGAAGATAATGGCACGGTTGTTTTAAGTGACAGATGGGTGCAGTTTCATCATGTTTAGCTTTCAGTTTAAAACAATAGTTGTTCAGCCTGTTTTTTGCTAGCCAAAGTTTGCATCACAAGTTTGTATCACAATGAAACGCAGATTTAAATTACGCTAGCTACTAGCGCTACTTAGCTGCCCAGTTAAAATTTCATGGTCATGTCAGGTTTAAAAAAAACAAACAAAAAAAAAAAAACACAACAGCAGCCCCTCCTAAATGCTAATCTCCCTAAAACAGGACTTTTCATATTTTAAAGACAGTTCTAGATGCTTTCTGTTCATGTCAATACTGTTTGACTTGATAAGAAAATATCTTCTCAAGTCATTCGTGTGAAGGCATTAAAATGTACAGTTTAGCACAAAGCCTCTAAACATGAAGGAAACAGGCGGCCATGGTTGTCACTAACGTTTGGAGGGTGAACGCGGGAAGTGTTCAGCACATTTCTCTGTCAGGCTGTCAGACTGCTAAACAACTTAACAACTTCTGCTATACCAGCACACCCATGACTCCAGCAAAGAATAGCTTCAGTTTGCGTGTGGCAACACTAAAGAGGCATCTCCACAAAACAGGTATCATTTAAAGAAAGGTGGGACGATAGGTGGTTGACTCTTACGCAACTTTTAAATGTGTAGTTTAATTTTTTTGTCTTCACTCATTGAGCTGATGCGTTTCTAATGTCTTCAGACTTAAAGAGATATTGTGGAGCTTTGCAGGGCTGCAAGCAGATACCATCAACAAACTGAGTGGATTATGTGTAGGAGTCGGGTGGAAGCTACTGACAGATGAGACAGAGAGCAAGCGCAGCATGTTAAATGTTACAGGGGCACAATGGGCATGATTATGAACAGTGTATATCCAGCACACAAACCACACACTGTTCCCATACGGAGCCCAGAGCGACAGCAAAACTTACCTTATGAGAGACGAAAAAAAGAGATGGACAGATGTCCAAACAGAAGACGGCCTCCGTCTCCGCAGGTCTGAGAAACACAGAGGGGCAGGAAGATCCCACTGGGGCAGAAGCAACAGCAAAGGGAGAACACACACACACACACACACACACACACACACACACACACACACACACACACACACACACACACAGAGACAAAGAGAGAGGGGTTTGTTAGCAAAGCAGCAAGCAGTTAGTTAGCTAGGCAAGCTGCCTGTTATATCGGCTCGGTGCTGGCTGGAGGGTAGCACATTCTGGGAGTCACAGTGAAATACCGCACATGGAGTGTGTAGTTGAAGGTTAATGAAGCAGGTAGAGAGCAGCAGCCCCTGTAAGGGGAGGTCAGAGCAGTTAACTCATACCTCTGCCAGAGTAGCAAGTTAGCAGCAGAGTGGCAGGTTGTTAAAAGACCACACCAGCGATTTTGCTTTGTTCAGACATACACTGTAAATTTCAACTTTTAAAAAAGGTTTTTCCACCTTATAGAGACTTGAAACCCTTTAAAAAATAAAAACAAAATGTATAACCCTGTGGTTAGTTGGTAACATTAATTACTACTTTAAGGAGAAAAAAAAATACCAGCCTAATGCAAGGCTCTTTTGTAGAAGATTTTTCGACAGCAGCAAGCAATCAGAAAGCAAAGAAGTCTAATTATCCAAACAAGCAGGACTAGCTCTGTTTTGTTTAGTAACTCAGGACATTTAATCTCAGTTGTTGTGACATTTGTGATACAAAAAGTTGGTTATCACATCGACAGATGGTTGCAGCGACTGACATGCAGTTACTCTCTAAACTGCTCTGTTCTTTTAATAATCAGCAGATAAATCTAAATCCACATTTAGCCACAGCTGAAGATCGCTGGCACAGAAGATTAAACCTTTGTGTCGGATTCTCATCAGCTGCCACAGTTTGTGAACCCATTCATAAAAAACACAAAACAGTGGCTCTTTTTGGGTGCTTCCCAGTATAACTTAGATATGTGACCAAGTTTCACTTCTGATGACAAATGCTTTAAGAGTCAGAGCTGAGAGCCCCACCCTCACTACTAAAAGCACAAACGATGAATACAGCTGATTAATTATGAGCACGGCTTCAAATAATTCACTAATGAGAGGGCAGATCAAGCATAACTTCCAGTGATGGCGAATCATTTTCTGTTTCCACCAACCAGTCAAACGATACTTTATGGCCACGTCTCTCCAGATATAATCTTTGAATAACTTCAGTAATTACTCAGAATACAATAGCACAAATCAGACTGAAGAGGTGAAAAAAATCTAAGATCCTCACTGCCAGCTAGACTAAAAATGAATCAAATCCATCATTAGAATATTGATTGGGTCAATACTGTGATGAAACAGGGAAATCATCATTTCTTATCTTTAATCGATAATCTTGCCCCATCAATGTGTCTGTTGTGGTTCTATGCATTAAGCTAACTTTCCAGATTTACGGGAATCATGCACATACACAAATATCTGTACAACTGTAATATTCCTTGTGAGTTCAGGTGAGTTCAGCTGTAAATGTTGGTAATTTTGATGAAAAATATTAACAGTGAGGAACCTTGTTTTTGTATTATGGTTCAAGAAAGACATGAAAACCTACAGAAAACAGAAAATGCCAACTGAGAGGATACAGTTCTCACTTTAATAGGTTTTAAAGTTATGCACTGATTACAAAGATTATAGCAAGAACACCCAAAAAGTGCATGTATCCTATGCAGCACTGTATTTTAATAATTTTAATTTTCACTTTTGTAGAATTGCCTACTCTAGTAAGAAGTACCTGCTAGATCACAGTAGATACACTGTAAAATAACAGTATGTTGTCAAATCTAGCTGCCAGTACTGTTATTTAACAGTGTTCATCCAAACCAAAACATCCTGCAAGTAGAAACAAATAGCCACATGGAAACGTCAGTTTGATGAAAGCATAGGGGTTCTCCATCTCGGGGAGGGGTCAGCAACCTTTACTATGAAAAGAGTCATTTTTAAGAACAAACATCACTGTCAGCAATTTGTGTAAAATGCAATCATGCATTTTGGCCACATTTCGCTTTCCCGCTCACTGACGGCAGTCCTGTACCGTCTGACAGCTGCTGCCTGCAGCCCAAGGCTCTGTGTCTAACTGACAGCAAACCATGTGACGCTTCTCTGGCAGTGAGAGGCGAGAGCAGAAAAAACGAAAGCAGATCACAGAGAGTATGGCGTTCCAGAGACTGAGTCAAAGAAAAGGACAACTCAGCCTTGTTCCCACACATACAGCTGTTCTCCCAGCTCACTTCTAACCAGACCAGAACCACATCACGGAGGCCATCCTGGTCTAAAATAGCCTCCGTGGCAGCTCCCTCCAGCTCAGCACGGAAACATAAAGCCTGCAAACAGGACATAGGCCCTGGGAGTCTAAGCTCAATCTGTTGCATGCTGCAGGCAACATGACCGAAGATTAACCTGCTTCCCCTGCTGTTAACATTTGACTGCATGGAAGCACGCTTTCTAGAAAATTCAACCCAAGCGTGAATGAATGCAGCTACAACAGGGTTCGTGAAAACAGAGCTGAAATGATAAAAGAAATCATCTATCAGCTAACAGGTTCATGCAACTTTCTTGATAAGTGATTCATCCTTCTGGTCTGCACGATAGAGCCACACGGAAATATTTCTACTGTCAACAAACTGACCTGCACTCTTTGCTTTTTGACTTTTTTGGGGGGGAGGTCATCTTTTCAAGGAGTATGTAAGAACAAGTGATCTGACAGACTGGGAGGGAGTGAACGGTCTTTGTTGACATATCTCATGTTTCCAAGAAATTCAACTTGTTTGGCAGGAGAGAGCTTGAAGGTGGGGGAGGTTCCTATAGCCTCCAAACTTTCTTCTTTCTCAAATCATAATCATAATGATGAGTAAAGAGCAAGAGTAAAGTGCGGAAGGCTCAGAAACAACACTTCATTAAAGTCATGAAGGTAAAGCAACAAAATTGATTATGATTTTGTTGCTCCTTTCTCCACACCTTACTTCAAATCTTAATTCTCATGCTGGCAGATCACTGACACCTTTTAAAATGCCTAAATCCTCTTTCTTTACTCACATGGACTTAAGTATTTTGGGAAATCAGGTTCTTATACATATGATAAGCACTAGTAACCCGATTCCTGCACTCTTTTAGTGCAGGTTATATTTACAGATGCAAATCAAAGTTTTTGGAACAGTAAATCTGACAACCATGTAACTGTTACCCAAACTCAAATTCTCCATGCTAAGTTGACTTGAGCCACTGTATGCATATTTTTTTCCTCATGTAAAACATTAAACATATATATTTAACTGTTTCATTGCTAAAATTCTGTTGCTTCAGTCCTGTGGTTTGTCCCTAGTATAACTGGAGGAGCGCACTACTGGCACAGTTGTAAAGCACTTTAACACAGGACAAACTGAAAGGGGAAAAAAGACTGCATAACTACACCTGCCATTGTCTGCATTTCTGTTATAACACTTTGCTAAAGCTGTGCCTTGCAAGGGTCATGTGTGTTATTCATGTTTTTTTGGGCTAACTTACAGGTACTAATTAATATGAGCAACAACAATGGGCAGCAAAAGGGCAGAATTATAATAGCACAAAGTTAAAATCTATTTAAATTACTACATGGTCTTAGCGGGGGGGGGGGGGGATTTTTCTGCCCCCTGCTGGTCAAAAATCACCTGGTGCCGCTTTAAGCGTAAGCTTACACACTTTGGTTTGGAATACGAAAAATGGCAAGTTTAATAGTCACTGCATGGATGTTTGCATATTCATTACAGACGGTGTATTTCTGATTATACTTAGAGCTAGATTAATAATAACTAAAACTAGTCTCTATGAAATACACGTGGAAACATTTTTGGGAAGACAAAAAGCAGGCGATAAAACAGCAGCACTTCTTTCCAGTTGCTTGCATTGGGCAGTTTTCCCATCGCAAAGTGTTTCCAGTGTTCAGGGTGTGAACATGTGCAGACAGCAGGCAGGTGAGGAGCCTTACCTATTTCTCTCCGAGCCGGAGGAACAAACCAACACCAAGATCCTCCTGAAGCTGCAGCCTCTCCCCTACTCTTTCACCACCTCCTGTCACGCTAACAGTGACATTCGCTTTATAAAAACAAAAACAAATACTCCTTTTTTAGGCTTCCACAAAGTGCGACACCTTGCAAGTTGTCTCCCAAGTCCTCCGTCGACCTCTCTCAGCCATTTACACTCCTCCAGCCACAGCACTGTTTCAACAAACTCCCAATATAACGGCGGGCTCGGTTCCTGCTCGGCTCGGTTAAAAAAAAGAAAGAAGTAAAGTTATAGCCTGCACGCTGAGAGAAAGGGAAAAAAATAATAATGATAACGCTAATTAAAAAGGGAAAAAGAGCGCGTTTGTATTCCCTGGCAGGAAGCAATCGCTGTCTGGGCTGGTAGGTGTACGGACGTGTCTTCCTGCTGGCGTTTCTGTGTAATCAGATGCTGCTCACCACAATATCCATTCATCCTATTACAGGTTAACCCTTCACTGTCTGCGGGCGGCTGCATGCTGCCCTCCAGCGCTCTCACACATCCATCGCAGACTCTCTGACCAAGCCACTGAACACATAAGCGCAAACCACGCCCAATTACAAATACAAATATTCACATTTATTTCATAAAAAACAGCTTTGAATTTAGAACATTTAAAAATAATTTTAAAATTTTATTACCGTTTACATTTTCATAAAATGACTTATATATATATATATATATTTTTTATTTTAAATCTCCAAACTTATACACAAATACAATGTACAATCTGAATATTACCAACAGTATATAAATATTTTGGGGATCTGTGCTGAAGGGTTTACAAAACCTTCCTCCCAGGTGGAAACAGGTTTCATTATAACTTCTGGACATGCACCTGAAAGTACCTGCGACTCTGAAAACAGAGGATGGCTGTTACGAGAATCAGTGTGATAATGAATTTTAAACGTTGGTGTCCATTCCTGTATAGTTTTCTTTTCCACATACTGCATATTTGTGGCCCGCATTCAATTTAGATTTGACGTTTCTCATCTATTTTCTTGACAAATAGCGCCATCCTCAGGAGCAAAGCATAATCCCAACAACACAGGTGTGAACAGGTGAGACAGAATTCTTAGCAGTCAGCTCCCAAACAGCAACTGAAGTGATTTCATTGATCAAAGCGCATTTGAAAATAGACAAGCACGTTTCTCCATCAGCAAAAAAATGATACCGCTTGAAGGAACATTAAACCATGCCACAAAGTGTGATTTTGTTTTTTGTTTTTTTAAATATGACTTTAGTTTAATTCAAAAGAAAGCAATGCATTATTTTAAGGAAAAATAAACACTTGGCTGATTAAAGCTGATCTTTCAGTCGACATTTCAGCAGGTTTAAGACAGTAGGAAAGATGGCAGTCGGTGGCCTGGGACCACAAAAGTGCACATGTTGAAATAAAGCCCCATCAGAGAGGAGTCAACAGGTGAAGGCAGACTCCTCTGGATGTCCTCACTGCTCCTCTGCTAGCAGCACTCTGAAGTTCTTCAGCTCCCTGACGCTCGTGGAAATCCTGTGCAGGATTCAGGAGGACACAGTTAAAATAATAAGTACAAAATAATGAAAAAAATACTCCAGTATGTTTTAACTAATATTAAACCCAGTTTCTCTGAGGCTACAATATAATATTCGCAATTTACAGAGAATTTAGGCAAGTTTTGCACTATTTTGATTTCATATTGAACATATTTGTTTTAACTTTTATTTTAAATGAGTGTGAATTTCCAATAAGATCAGTACTCACTTATGTAAGTTCCTATTATAGAGATAAACTTGTTCTAAAGTGACAGACTTAGGAGTTTGATATTGATTAAACTTACTTTTGTATTTACACACAAAGTAAGCATTTAGTAACTCAAATAAATATCAGTCTAAATTTCCTGATAGATCAAGCACTCAGCTCAAGAAGGATTTCGCAAAGGAGATGCATCAAAGGCTTCTGAATAATAAATGGCGCATGCTCATTTATCACATCCAAAAATCATTTTCAGGTTTTAAAAGTGCTTCAGATACAATAATAAACTAACGCGCAGGCAACAAAAGCTCTCCAAGGAGCAGAGTGGGTGTGAGCTGGAACTACGGAGATTTTTTTAAATATGGCACATGTATGACTTGATGTCCACAGCCTCTCTCTCTGACCTTCCGAAGGCGTTGAACAGGGAGACTATCTCCTGCCGGCTGAGCTGGAAACTGGGTCGCTGGTTACTGGATTTGGGCAGAGCTTCAATCTGTCGCTCTGAAAACAAAATCTTCAAGGCTGTGCCTAATCCCTGGGTCTGTGACACAAGAGAGGCAGCGATCAAAACAAACAAAAACAAAAAAATCAAGTTCATCTTTACAAAAGAAGCGCTACAAGCTAACGAGAGGCACTAAGAGGAAAGTAACAGGTACCTGCAGTTTCCCCCACAGGCGACACTTAAAGCACCCAACACAGTCCATGATCCTGGAGATGTTGAGGAAGGCCAGTCTGATATCCTCCTGACATTCACAGAAAACTCAGGTCATTTTAAATCTTGAAAGTTACCCACACAAATTAAAACTGCAACTCCAGTCAGTATTACTGTGTGTTTGCAGCAACCCTGCGTACACAAGATCTCTCCCAGCAGCTTTGTTAATGCGATAAAAGGTTTCAAAGCATCGGCTTCCCCGTATCTCTGTATCTGCATTCACTCTGCAGCTAGAGCATTTTTTGATGCATCGATGTTTTTAGAGCACAATTTCACGTAGAGTTCTAACTGGCGTGGCTAGAATATAACTGAATGCTTTTATGCAGTTAAACCAGAAGGTTAATTATAAATCATTTTGAATTTTATGAGCTCAAACAATCAAAAATATGGGTGGGGAGCATTCTGAAAATATTAATTAACATCCCTGTGAATATGTAATCAGTCGGTGCATTACGTCCACAATATCAACTTCAGCAGAGTTTGAAACACTTGCTGACCTTCAGTTTGGCTGCTTCCTTTTCATCCCCAGCAAACAGAGAAGCCTCATCAAAGTGCAAAGGGAAAGATCTAGAAAAGAGGAGATGAACATCATCAAAACATTGCATGGAAGTCCAATTTTATTTTATCTATACAGCACCAAATCACAACAACAGTCGCTGCAAGGTGCTTTATATTGTAAGGTCGATCATACAATAATACATACAGAGAAAAACCCAACAATCATATGACCCCCTATGAGTAAGCACTTTGGCGACAGTGGGGAGGAAAAACTCCCTTTAAAAGGAAGAAACCTCCAGCAGAACCAGGCTCATGGAGGGGCGGCCATCTGCCGCGACCGGTTGAGGTAAAAGAAGGAAGACAGGATAAAAGACGTGCTGTGGAAGAGAGACAGAGATTAATAAAGAAAGAAGTGTGAAGTGCGAAGAAGTGACCAGAGTTAGTACAGTGTTGTATTATTTAATTTGTTTTTAGCTTTTATTGTCATTTCATTTGGACTTTTTGTTATTAATTTAGTGTAGTTTCAGTTAGTTTCCAGAGTACAATTTCTTTTTTCGGTTTAGTTTTTATTGTTTGAACTTGTTTAGTTTTTATTAGTTGCAGTGTTAGTTTTAGTCTTTTTAGTGATTATTGTAAGGAGGGCATATGCCAGAGGCGATATGGGGATATTAGTACAGGTGTAATAATATAAACACGCTGAACTTCTTGAAAGCAGTTGATCTCACAGTTTATAATAAACACACCCATCCATGACTTATCAAGCAAGTTATAATGAAATTTGTATTTCATTTTAGTTAGTTCTCAAAATCACTCCAGTTAGTTTGAATTTTTTCAAAAGTCTAGTTTTTATTTTATTATTATTTTTATTATTAGTGAACTACAACACTTTCTCACATCTAGTTGTAGTTTTCAGTTTATTTTTAGCTAACTATATTAACCTTGGAAGGGGCTGTGATTAAACTGTTGGACTTAAAAAAGCGTTGCTGTAAAACCACAGGTGTTTTCTACTATGTCAGAATCTGTTGCCTACATTTCCCAGAGTGCTAACAGAGCTCACTTCTTTCTAACACCACCCATCCACATCCACTTTTCTCATCAGAAACCATACAGTTCAGATGTTTACATTCATATCCATTTTGTGATGTTGTCAATAAGCTATTTGACTCGTGCCAATTTCACTCTGGAGCATGACAGCGAGGGCAAGCGTACGGCCAGAGCCACAAGGAAAACTTCAGCCACGAGATGTACAAGGACCCTTGCAGCAGTTGATCTGACCATCAAGTTGCCCTGATCTCAGCTTCATGGAGTCAAATCCACAGCAGAACTAGGGCAAGATCTTCGAGCTGCACCTTGACAACCTGAGTGTAAATCTATATCAAATCAGGCATTTCTGATTAGCGCACTTTGCGTGAAATTAACTGCTAAAAACCACAATATGGTTGATCTTTCCTTTATAGAACATGAATACTAGGTATCAAGAAAAAAAGGGCATGCTGTATTATACCTTTATTCAGTGAAAACCTAACAATGATTGGTGTGGTCTGAGACCAACCTGGCCAGCTGCAGGATGTCCAGCAGCTGCTCCTTGTGTTTCCGGTCCTCCTTGGGTCTGCCCGTGTACAGCTGGAAGGATGACTGCTGGAAGAACGGCAGAACTTTAGCCAGTGCTCGCAGCTCTATCAGGTACAGGAAGTAAAGGTTGCGGAGCCTCTTGGGCCCTTCGCCGACCGTCAGCTCCGAATCAAAACGCTGTCTGAACTCCGACACATTGTGACCCCACTTCTTCTGAAACCAGCTGTCTGAAGGAAAGAAGGCAATAAAAGTGAGTGTCAGTTAGGAACCATTATGACAAAACAGCTTATTTTGACTCTTCAGACAAAAGGAAAAAGAAAATGAATAAGGGCTGTTTTTTTCTGCCTCACCATCCAGCAGATATCTGGCACTCAGGTGTATGTTAATGCTGGCGTGGAGACCTGAGACAAGCCGGAAAAAAGCCCTTTTCTCCACACACTGGCCTGAGAGAGAAAGGCAGACAATTTATCGAAAACTCGACAAAAAGAGAACCTTAAGGTGAAGCATCAGCTTACCTTCCAGCCAGCTGTAGAAGGTCCTCGCTGCAAACAAAGTGCGTGTCATCAGAAATGGAGAAAACAAAACAAAACTGTGATTGTTTTAGAAAAATGGTGAGATATAACACTGAAGAATTCCTACCTTCACTTCCTGGGCTGCTCTGGAATGAGGTGGGATTTAGTGGTCGTTTGATAGTATATGGTCTGGGAAGGACACATAAAGGTTTCCTTTTCATTACAGGGTGGTCACAGTGGTGGATGTTGATAGTAAACATGGCAACATGATGTCACTCTATATACAAATCATCCCTGTGAGCCAAAGCTCAGGCTTCAGACTATTCTGATGTCAGAGGATATAGATGTCCCTAACATGGTCACTGCGGACACCTCTATGGCTGTGAGCATTGAAGAGCCATCCGCCTGCTCCTCAAAACTTGGCTGGAAGTGAGTTAAAGCAATCAATTTCAAACAGGAGATGAAGTAAGAGGTAACAACCTCTAAGTCGCAGTGTGAGATAACTGGGGATTATTTTTGAACTGTGAATCACGCTAAAGTATAAACTACAGTCACTTATTTTGTGGGCTCTGAACGCTTACTTGAAACAGTTCTCCTCATAGATGCTGTTCCAGATCTGCCAGGCCTCTGGTCCTTTGTAGCCTGTGAAGCGTTCTGGATTCAGAAGCAGGTCGACATACTGGGAGTCTGGTGACTCTTCGTCTAGAAAAGAGCAAGCCTTTATTCAGCTGCAAGTCATTATAATGAAAACATCTTTTTTTGTCAGCCACATGTGACAGAATGTAGCAGAGGGTGGTGGTGGAGGGGATTTATTCAGGAAAGAGGAGTTACACACTAGCATTTCACAAAGGTTTTGGAGAAATGGATCCTAGTGTTTCATTACATTTTCTACATGTTGCACCATCTTCTGTGTTGTAATTGCTTGAATCATGTTCCCTAAAACTACTCCTTGGAGTATGTTTTACAGTCAGTCCCAATACTGCTTAAACATAGCATTACATTCCCTAAAAATGTCTCTTGTAATCATATCCCCTTACCAAAAACAAGACATACTATCTTTTCTTTATGTTCCCTTTCAGTTATGCTAAGCTAAATAATCTGTTATGTTTCCAAAACATTTTCATTCTTTAACTTTGTTGTTGACGTACACATGTTGCCTTAAAATCTACAGCATTTGACTATCATATTTCTGCCTAGTGTCAATTAGCAATTATTTTTGGTAATCAAAATGTATCAAATTTGCTTCTTCCTTCATTCAGATGGACTGAGACGTACCGTCAACCACGCAGAAGCGTTCTGCTTCGTCGTCATATTTGTTCCAGTCGAGCAGAGCCTCTCTGGTCTCAGCGCTGGGAACAAAAAGGAGAGCACTCAGTTGGCTTAGTTGTGCTCAACCTCAGTGTGGAGGTTCATAGGTCAGAAAAGAAAGTTAAATCCTACTTTGGTATCCCGCTTGAACGTGTTACCAGAAAATAATTTGAGTTACATATTAATGATTTTGTTCCCAATAGCAAAGATAACGAGTATGGTTCTTCAGGCTAAAGAAGCAGCTTTCACCCGAACTATGCCTTGTATGCTCACCACCCAACCCCAACCGCCTTCCAGACAGTTTCATCCAATGCAGTGCACAATTCACTCAAAAGAACAATCTGAATGAAAAAAGGTCAAAAAGTCACTTTTAGAAGAAGAAAAGAACTGAGCAAAATGAACGAGACTCACCTTAATGAGACATCTACAGCTCCCAGATGCTTCGCCTTCTCACACTCATCCTGCCGCTCGTTCGCTTCTGCTGAATACTGAAACACACACACACACACACACACACACACACACACACACACACACACACACACACACACACACACACACACTTTAAATTTACAATTCTATGAATTACTGAGAAAATCTGAGGGGCAGCAAAGCTATATTCTATCAAACTTGCTGTGATGACTCATTAACAGCAGGAAGCAAAAGCACCATTACTGAAAGTGAAAGTAACAAAACTGCTAACTGCTAACACAATACAGCGGATAAACCTGTTCACTTTAATGCCATGATGTAAAAATGTGATTTATTACATTTTTATTTTTAATACATGTCGAGCATTAAACATAGAAACATTTTTTATTGTGGCAAAAAGGTGCTCTAGTGCACCAGCAAATAAAACTTTTTAGAATCCCATGACCTTTTTGTTTGTTTGTTTTAATTTTAAACATTACGTCCTCCTGTAAAACCCACAACAACGACAAAATTAGTCTTTATAAAAAGCAAAATGTGCTACAGTACTCTGAAATCGTTGGTACAGGTCTTACATTTACAAAACTGTCACATTAGCCACAAATCCAGAAATATTGCCACACTGTGAGGATTTGTAGATTTAATGGATGGTATAAAATGTTTTTGGCAGCTGAGCAGCAGTGTGGGTCTGTCTCTAAGCTAAAGGTAATAATAATAATAATAATAATAATAATAATAATAATAATAATATGGTTCAACTACATTCTGCATCAGTGAATTTTTTTTAATCTCAAAACTGAAGAAAAAAAATGAAACCTTGACAATAGTTTCAATGAAAACCAGTTTTGTGTGTTTGTTTGACTGTGTAAAGGTTTGATTAAATTGTGCTGTAGAAGCAGTAGTGACTCTTGTAAAAATTGTTAATGGGTGAACGGAAAGATGGACGGATACTCGACGCAGCTAAAGGTCATCAGGTCTTCAGCAGGATGAGTAAAAAAAAGAAAAAAAAGAAGAAGAGATAATTATGGGAAAGCGTGTCTTTATGCTGAGTTTGGGGGAGAGCTGTGACAGGATTGCCATTTTGGATTTTTTTTGTTTGTTTTCTTTTTGCACAAGTGACTCAAGCGACCCCTTTCACAATCTGAGAGAAATCTCTCAGGCCCTCTCTAAAGAATGAAGAAGCAATGCTTTTTTCCATAGACTTCATGGGATATAAAAGATGGATGTTCTGAAATGTAAATGAAAACATGGCAATGAAATGAAGTTATTTGCTCAGATTATGCTTTTTCTCACACATGATTTTTGACATATAAATAATTCCATACAGATTCCTGCGTTCATCCTCATGTCTTTTTACAAAACACAAAACAAGATGCTGACAGCAAAAAGGTTCAAGGCTTTACAGCAGCTCCTCTCTAACCCATCACAGTAGATGCACTCATCAATTAGAAGCTGTCTACACTATTTTTCCCCTGTAACTGGAAGAGACTGCACTGACTCGAGTGCACACACATTGTTAATACTGAAGAATCTGCATCACCTCTTAATAACTGTATTTGAGTCGTCTGGCATTTAAGTGATAAATTGCACGAGGGTGTGTTTACTTACTGTATGACTCCAGTTTTGATTCATTTCCAAAGTGACATTAATCCTCAGTAAACTTTACATATGGAGAAGGTAAACTGTTGTCAGATTTGATGTAATAAATGGGACACAAATAAAGAGGCCATCTGAGTCGCAGCCAGTTTGTGCCACTTACTGATCCTGAGATACTCACCTTGTTGTGGGGAGCGGATCGGAGCCCCTCGGGCACCTCGTTCTGTGAACAGACAGTTTCAGTCAGTCTGATGTGACCATTTCTCCTCTTTCACCTGGTTACATTACATTAATATGTAATCTTTGTAGTTTTTTTTTTTTTTTAAATGATATTTAAATCTAGTCCACAGGTCTTTGCATTTACACTTGGTATTTAAATACACAACGGCTGCACCCTCAATTTAATCTTGATATGCAAAAGCAGTTAGGTTGGTTCACAAGAAACAATGCCAATGCGCGGCTCTATCGTTATGAGTTATACAGACAGTGATCAGACATTAACAGCAGGTTGAATGGGGGGGGCGTAAAAGTCTGTTTACAGCTGCTATATGAGGGTTAAACTCACAGGAGAGCAGGGCTGCACAGCACAGTCCCTCAGACCACACTCACTGCTGGCAGTCCAGAAAGGACACGGTTTATTCAGGTTCACCTGCAGAGGATGGAAGCCAAACACACATTCAGAGCAACAGACCTCACCCACAGATGTGCGTATACGTATGTGTGGTGCATGAGTCCCCCGTACCTTGTAGAACCTAAAGTAATCAGACTCAAGAAGACTCTGGAGTTTTGGGAACAGCTGGTCGTTGTTGAAGCGGTCGATGGTCTCCACATCACACGTGCAGTCATCCAGGTCGCCTGTCACCTGATGCAGAGGGAACAGGCAAACAGCTGGTTATCCAGTGTACAGTGTAGTATGCTCCTGAGAGCAAGCCGAAGTAAGATTGGAAAACACTGTAAAGAGTGCTTCAATAGTAGACTGTACTATTTTTATTTATTTTTATTCAACAGTCATTTTCCTTGTGGGGTCAATAAAGTATAGATCTGAATATCAATGTAATGTGTACACAAGAAAAATTCTTAAGTAATCAAAATATGAGGGGAATTAAACCATAGCACCTTCATTGTTACAAAACATGGGCAGTTTCCTCGCCTCCAGGGTGCTCAACTACAAAACTTGGTATTTATAAGCAACAACATCAGTGTGACATTACACAGAAATAAAGAAATTACTTAATGCCGATTCACATTTAATGCAGGGGCCTAGGCCAAACCACAATTGTTTTAACAGAACTGTATTGTTACTGATATACGAATCACTGACAACAACAAAAAAAACCCCACTAAGCAAGTGTAAAAAAACTCATTAAAATGAAATCAATACACAAGAAGTGAACTCCAGTTACTTGGTACTATCAAACCAACTTTGCTTTTTTTTTTTTTTTTTTTTTTATTTCCTTCTACCATTCAAAATGACTTTGAGGCCATTGACTCACAGTCAAATCCTCTGGGATTTAAGGGTAGCCATAAAAACCGACACTCATGTAAAATGAATCAGTACAAGTTACCTGAACAACACAGGTAAGCCTTACTGAGCCTTTGTAACCC
The DNA here is from genome assembly GCF_036321145.2 of Pelmatolapia mariae. Classification (NCBI taxonomy): domain Eukaryota; kingdom Metazoa; phylum Chordata; class Actinopteri; order Cichliformes; family Cichlidae; genus Pelmatolapia; species Pelmatolapia mariae. The sequence goes on from NC_086227.1 coordinate 7,055,420, forward strand.
AGTCAAATAATCCCACCAATGTAGGAAGTAAGTCAGAACCGCGTCCAGCACTCACCTGACAGAAACACCTGCACTCTGCGTATCCGGACACCTCGAGGAGAAGGAGGAGGGGGACGATGACCACCAGTTTCATGACGACCCTTCTTGTTTCCACGGACCTCTGCTTGACAAACTGCAGCTTCTCTCTGTAACTACGTGTGAATGAAAGCAGCAGCAGCAGCTGTGAGGAGGAGGAGGAGGTGATCTGCTGTCAGCTTCCTGGTTATTTCCTCATTTCCAATCCGCTACGTGCAATACGTGACGACCCGACCATTAGCAGCAGCAGCAGCAGCAGCTTTAATCACGTATCATCACACTGACATCACTCCAGTGCTGCCAGTGTCTCCTCTTTTTAAACACTTTGGTATTTGTAGGTATTTAAACGCTGGGCACTTTTTGCTTCCTGTTCGCTCACAAAACCATCCGACTGGAACTCACAGCGAGGCTCACATGGAGGCGATTCGCTGTTTTTTTTAGATTGCCTCAGGAGAAAAAAAATTATATTAAGTAAAGCTGAATTCAATGTGACATACATGACGTATTATAATTGTACAGACAAAACCCGGCCCACATTGTACAGACAAAACGATAATTATGATTTTATAGTTTAAAAAAATGGCAGCTGTAATACTAAAGGTCAACCACACGGCGGCGCTAAAGGACGATAATTTATTGGCCTTTCCACTTAGAGCGATCGCTCAAAGTTTACCGTAGAAAAGACAAATGACATCACTCCTGTGATACAGCAGCCAGTACAATAGTAAAATAGCTTTAAAATAGAACATCCATTCATTTATTTAACCTCTTCCCTTTAGACTGTGGGAGGAAACTGGTGTTGCCCCTGAGAGAACTTATGTTTAAATTTAACTTATGTCATAACCGAAAACTCTTTTTAGCATAGTCTTCCACGTAACCTGACTAAAGCTTGATTTAGACTTCTGTGGGAAATCTACAAATGTCACCCCTTTTCACTCACCATGTGTTTATACATTGCCCTATATTTAATTATTAATCTCTGGCTCTCTTCCACAGTGTCTTTTGTCCTGTCTCCCCCTGCCCCCCTGCCCCCACAACTGGTCTAACAGATGGGTGCCCCTCCCTGAGCCTGCTTCTGCGGAAGTTTATTCCTGTTAAAAGGGAGTTTTTTCTTCCCACTGTTGCCAAGTGCTCAGGGGTCATCTGATTGTTGGGGGTTTTTCTGTATTATTGTAGCATCTTTATCTTACAACTTAAAGCACCTTGCTGTATAAATAAAATTAAATTGAATTGAAACAACTGACATTGTAACTGGAAACTCCCTTTATCCCTACACTACCTAACCTTGCACACCATTCAAGTCATTGTGGGATGAATTGACCCAACGTGTAGTTACATTTTATGGGAGGTGCACATCGGGTTATGTAGGAGGTTACAGCGTAGTGTTAAAATGAGTTTCCGATTACATCATAAGTTATGATGTAGCTTTCCCACAGAAGCATAATTCACACATTATGAGGGGTTTCTGGTTTCTGTCACAAATCATTGCATGCACTCAGGAACACTTCCAGTTCAAAGGCAGGTTAAAACTCTGTCATGCAAAGAAGACACCATATGTGAACATGATCCAGTCTTCTCTGGGTCAAAGCTCATTTAAAATGGATTGAGGCAAAGTGGAATTCAAAATTTTTAAATTCTTTTAGTAAAACATGGATGCCACGTTGTGCAGACTAAGGAGGAGAGGGACCATCCGGCTTATTATTAGTGCTCAGTTCAAAAGGCTGTATCTCTGATGGTATGGGGGTGTGTTAGTACCTATAGAATTGGCAGTTTGCACATCTGGAAAGGCACCATTAATACTGAAAGGTATAAGCAGGCTTGACAGCAAGGTAAGCTCACATCCAGATGAGCTCTTTTTCAGGTAAGACCTTTTGTATTTCAGCGGAACAACACTAAACTGCATACTTCGACTATTACAACAGTATGGCTTCACATAGAAGAGAAAAGTCCTGAACAATCCAGATCTTTCACCAATTGAAAACATTTGGAATGTGAGAATAAGACAGCACTTCTCTCCCCACAGTCCAGAAATTGTCTCCTCAGTTCCCACACATTTACAGACTGATGTTAATAGAAGAGGGGATGCTATACAATGGTAAACATGGCCCTGTCCAGACCTTTTTGAGTCCTGTTGCTACCATCAGATTCAAGATGACCTCGTGTTTGTTTTTTCTTAAAACAGTACATTTTCTTATCTTGAACATTTGACATTTCCTGCATTCTATTATGAATAAAATATGGGTTGTAAGATTTGTAAATAAATGCATTGTGTTTGTAGCTACATTTTATACAGCAGCCCAACATTTTTTTGAACTGAGAAAACAAAAAATGAGAACATTAGAGTTGCTCTATGCAAGCTAATATGTGCCCAGGGCTCCAGGGCAATAATAAGTTCAGCAGTTATATAAATAAGTATATAAATAAGTTCAGCAGTTATTTAGTTACATACCACCATCTACATAAATCTCTCTCTCTCTCTCACTCCAAAGACATGCAGTTTGTGAGGATAGGTTAATTGATTAATCCAAATGTGAGCGTGAATGGTTTGTCTGTCTCTGTGTGTTAGTCCCGCGACAGACTGGAGACCTGTCCACGGTGTACCCCGCCTCTCGCCCTATGACAGCTGGGACAGGCTCCAGCGCTTCCCGCGACCCTGAAAAGGATAAGCGGAAGCGAATGGATGGATGTACACACACACACACACACACACACATATATACATATATATATATATATATATATATATATATATATATATATATATATATATATATTTGGATAACATCTGTTCTTTCCTTAAAATGTAAACAATGTTTTTAATGCCTCTGGAGGAGATAGAGCTGATGCATAACACAGGTATCTACTATCTACTTTTGTTTACAGTAAGCAGTAAGTTGAATTTACTTCCAGGAATAGTTTATTGTACTTACGTTGGCTCCATGGTGTAGTGGTTAACACCTTACATGTGACAGATGCTTAGTTAAGGACCAGCAGGAGACACAAACCAAGCCTCAGGGGCTCACAAGCTTGTGTACTCCTAATGCTGGATATTGTGGTCTAAGTCTTGTACGCTTAACTTTAATTTTATGAAGTCAAGTTTATGTTCACACAAGAAACAGACAGAACAGTGTTTCCCAGTCAAATGAGGCTCGTGGGCCTCTTTAGAAATAAATAAATATTTGTGTAATGTCAATTTTTAATGTGTTATCAATCACAGGGTTGAATTTCTACAGAAATTCACACCCACTTTTACTTTTAATACATCAGACAAAATAATACATAATTACTTTTCAGTTTTATTTGTAATTAAGTATTTTCACTGTGTTCAAAAAAGATTTTGACCTTGTGTGCTGTATTCTATAAATTGGTCGTTTTTCTTCTTTTGAATTATAATAAAAACTAAACAAGCAGCTCTCCAATACTGAAGAGAATTTCCCTTTGAAGTACAGTTGAATACACGTACAGTGCAGTATGAAATTAAATAGCCAGTCATAGATAGTTGAGTAAATGAACCGTGTTACATTCCGACACTTAATAGAGTCGAGTCTGTCACCTAAAAATAGTTTCCACGTCTCCCTGTCCTACGAGCTAAAACATTCAGCATCGTTCCTGTGTGGATGTGGACCTCATTAACTGTGGCTTTGGAAACATTTCCTTTTCTTACATTTTCTTGTAGTTTCGTCGCTGGTCGCCCCCCTAGACTATCTCTCTCTCTCTATTTTGGTGCTTCCTCGCGCTGCCAAGCCCCTGACGTAATGCTCTGCTGTTAATGATTAGCATGTGGAAACGGGCAGAGCGAGCCCCCCTTACGTCAAGACGGCCGAAAAAAGGCCGGATATCGACTGCACCGATCTTCAAAATAAAAGCAGAATGCCTATCAGAAGAGTCCACGAATGTGCTAAGTAACTAAGTACAAAAACTGATCAAATACTATTCAGGAGCATCTTTCAGAGAGTACTTTAGCTGAGTATTGTATCTACTGCGTCTTCATACTTGTCCTTAATGACATTTCAGAAGCATTAGTTTTTAACTTTTAATCCCAGTACATTCATACAAAACAGATTGACTGTCATGGAAAGAAAAATCTGATAATTATGAAAATTAAAGTCAGGATTTTGGCAAACAAATCAGTTTTTGAGGAGATAAACGTCAGATTTCTAAAATAAGCAATAATAAAAGATATAAGCTAAGAGATAATAAAAGAATCAGAATTCTGGGGAAAAGATCTTGAGAAAAAACAGAATCCAAAAATTCTTACTTTTTCTCTTTGAATTCTGACTTTCCTCGTGAAACCTATATTCATAGTTAATCATAGTATGCACTAAAACAAATACACGATCTTAAGTTGAAACTACTGTAGTAGTTCAGTGACGTTTTCTAAAAAATGCTCAGCGCCACTGCTTAGCTTTATTTTGAAAAGTGTTGAGGGAAGCCGGTGTCACAACCTTACTGCTCACTTAACCGTGGAGTTTTAGGGCAGTGGAGCCCGTCTGCTGGGGGAGAGACAGAGGAAAAGTTAGTCAAGATGGCAAATCCCACAGACCGGGAGTAAAGGGGCACCGCTCCCCGAAAAAGCCGAGCCTGTCGCCCGTTCTGAGACAAACCCAACGATGCGAACAGCGCCAGCAGGTAGGAACCTTAAAGTTCGGTGTGTGTAATAACCGCTTCTCCCACAATGATTAACACTCAAATTGAAGTTTTTAGCTAAGCTGTTTCCCTCCGCTGTTTTATCAACTCTACCCCAGTCTTTAAATGAAAATTACACAGTTTTAGCGGTTGACTAAGGACTTTTCAAGTAATGTCGCGGGGAATGTGGAATTCCCAGCCATTAAATTTTATTCGCGGGGCTAACACTGTTGGGAAATTTGCTAACGGTAACTTGAGTTAAATTTACAGCTGCTACGCGGTTATTCTGTGGGAACGTTCAAGATAGGAACGTGGATAAATGTACGGATCTGTTCCCTAGTTTTCCGTTTCACAACATTTTACAAACTCCTCGTACACTCTAACACACGCCGACAGTCATTCCCTGTGTGCTGATGAGGCAAAGTGACAGTTTTAGACAGCGGTAAAAGCTCGGGAACCCGGAGTCGGCTCGTAGCCTGCTCTGCAGGGTTTTTACAGCTGAAAGCTAGCCTTCACTGCCGGATCTCGGTCTCCGATACGGAGTAACCTGTCATTAGAATAACGGAGGGAAGTCGGTGCTATAGTCTGTGCTGCACACAGGCGTGCCGGTGGCCGCCGTCGGTAACCCGGCGTCCTTTTTGGAAAATTCCGGGATGTAGCGCCACTAGTACCGACAGCTGTATTTTTAAGGAATGGGTGGATACCAAAAAAACGCAAATTATTTATTTTTGTCCCGGTGGTGAATGCCACAAGCCTGTTCGCATAGCGACGGCGAGGAGGAGACCTATAAAGTATGAGGGTTCTTTTTTTCTCTTCCAAACTACCCCACTGCAGCAGCAAGTCTGCAAGGCTGAAGCAACAGGGACACCGTCGCGTTCCTAACGATGCTCAGTGTGCTGTAAAAGTCACCGTAGAGGTCTGATAAGAAGGGGGAGACCTACTTAAGTAGAAGCTGAGAGCAGCGTGGGTTAAATGTTCCCTTTTTTCCTCTCCCTCACTTAACATCTGACACCCTCTTGCAGGGCTGAGAGGGATTCCCTGAAGAAAAATGCCTGTGAGGCTGAAGCTGGTGTGACACAGCCTGTGCTGGAAGAAAGCTGACTCATCAAATATCAATCGTTCTGAGAGTGACTAAGCAGCAGCAGGAGTTCGTTTCACCTAATGCCCAGCAAGAAGAGCAACTAACATCCCCCCTCCCATCTTCTCTCACCCTTACAACCCAGAGATTATCATACAGGAGAAGGCTCCAGCAGGAATTCTGACAGAGACCGCTGACCTGACTAATAAAAAAAGAAAAAGAAAAAAAGCTTAGAATGGTAACACAGCGCCACAGCTGAACAGAGACGCCAATAACCGCTGTAAAGCTACAGTTCAGTCTTAAGAGCAGATACGCTTCAATCCGCCAGCCTTCAACCCCCGTCTCGCAGACCATGATGTTTCGCGATCAAGTGGGCGTGCTGGCCAGCTGGTTCAAGGGGTGGAACGAGTGCGAGCAGACGGTGGCCCTGCTGTCCCTGCTGAAGAGGGTGAGCCCAACCCAGGCCCGCTTCTTGCAGCTCTGCCTGGAGCACTCGCTTGCCGAGTGCACCGAGCTGCAGGTCCTGGAGGGGGAGGCCAATAATCCAGGTAGGACTACCACATGCTTGGTTAGATGCATTTACAGGCACTCACGAACACTACGGTTACTTGTTTGTTCTTCACACTGCACTCTTCTCCTTCAGCAACTTCACTCTTCTTATCATAAAGGAGTGAACTGCGAAATTGGAAAAAAATAAAAAACAACCCAAAGTTGATTTTGTGCTTTTAGATTTATTCAGGCATATTTCTGAAATCTGGGAGTTGCCAGCAGTTATTACAGAAGAGGAAAGAGTGATGCATCTTCTCCACTTACAGAGTTGGAATCCATTGATGCAGCAGTTATCACAGTCACTGTGACAGTTTAGCTGTTTCTGGTCAGGTTTTTCACTTATTTAAAAAGAAATGTGTTTTTTCCATTGTTCCATTGTAGTTCTCAATCTTGTAACAGACACTAGACAATCATGGTGCAGGCATCCCAAGGGCATTAGAATAAACTTCCTGTGTGAGGTGTTCCTGTAGATCCATCAGGAGTGGTAAATTGCTGAATCATTGATGGTGTTGTGCTGCACTCTGGCTGGTCAGTAGATGAGAGTGAGAGGAGGTTGAGAACTCGCACACGTTACCTCAGCTGGCACCACGGGTGGTTGGAGATGGCAGTCTGTTAGTGTGCCAGCCTTTATTGCCATGGTGGTCCCTGAGCGGGTACTGGGCCAAGACAACTGAGGTGTTGGGGAGCGGGCGTGCGTTCTAGTTTGGTTTTTGTTCCATCAGACTGCAGTGTGGCCATGGAAACTAAAACCCTGGCAACCGACTGAGCTCATGAAAAATAGAATGAAGCAGTGCTGCTGCTGCTGCAGCAGCAGAGTGAAAGCGTCTCCGTGCACCTATGGCAACAGCTGTATGCGGTAACACTGGGCCATCACAGCAAACCTGCCTGAAGTGATACTCACAGATATTACAGAGTTTCTATCAGGGTGTACCACAGTCAGGGGCTTCGGTTAATACAGGCTGGTCTTTGTTATTGTTGAGTAAAACTGGAGACATCAAAGTGCAGTTTATGAAATTCTCTTGGTCGACCCCTCCCAAAGTCAGGCTTGTTTATAGTGTCAGAGATCAGAGCAAAATGAAGACAGAGGCGATGGAGGAGGGCTGATGTCTTCTAATTCATCAGCTGTTCCTCTTTTATTTTTATTTTTTTATTTTTTTACTTTTCAGAATGTGCTCCATCATGTGAGATAGACTTATGGTCTTTGTGGTGATATTTAAGTCAGTTATGTTCATTGTGGCTCCTAATTTTACAGCTAGCAAGACGTTGATTTTATTTATTTATTCTCACAGGACAGTTGAATTCCTAACAAAGGAGGCTGGAGAATTTTTCATTTGATTCATTTTCTTAAAATTAGTCTAGTTTAGCATTATGATCTGTTATATTTACCAGCCAGTGTAGTTTTCAAGTAATCTTCATCCATGTCTGTGAGTGTTGGACAGGAGACCCCTACAGGAGCTACCCCAAATACGGGTATTTGTTAGAGGTGTGACAAAAGTGCACAGCATTGTGTTGTGACTCTGTCTTTATGTATTGTGAGACTCTGACTTATCCTAATTGGTCATGTGGAGCTGTTAATTCCTGGTTAAAACATCCAGATCTAATGGAAGCTGACCCAGCTAGGAACAAGTGATGATACTTGTTTTATTTCTCATTTGTTTGTTTTTCTCAACAAAACAAAACATAAAAGCCATACAAAAACAGAGGTAAATGGATGTATAAGTAAAAAACATTGATCTGGAGAATTGTTACGTCCCAAATTTTTAATATGTCTGTGTATAAACAGTTGCAGGTTCAAATCCCCGAACCACTGATTGAAAAAACTAAAACACATAATGGTGACAGAGTGTAGATCTATGAACCAGTCTTTTCAGATCAGTTTTTTGTTTACTTCAGCACTTGACAGTGATAGGAGCAGGTTGCAGGAGAACCAGTGTAACATTGAGGAAGCTAGCAGCAAAGTGTCATTAGTTTGGTAATCAAGCGTTAACATCTGCAATCTCTTCCTCACAGTATGCACTGATATCAGATTAGTGAACAGTATCGACAGATACTTGGTGTGAGAGAGGGATGTTGAGAGGAAGCATGTTGTGTAATAAATACTCACAAAGAAAATGGCGGCCGTTACAACCTATGTCTAAAAATGCAGTTTCATGCATCGGTCAAAATATTCTACTCCAGGTGCATGACGCCCAGCTGAAAAAACTAAACACAAGTCGAGTTGCCCGAGATTCACAGAATTTACAGAAAATGTAAAATTTTTGTGATATATATCGTTGTCGGGATGATAAATTGTCTTATATCGGGATATGAGATTTTGGTCATATCGCACAGCCCTAATTTGTGTAACTAGGCAGGGCAGTAAGGATTCAAGGAGCTTTATTGTCATTTGCATCACATGTTAACATGAGGTGGACCGACATTATGTACACACGGTCCTGGAGCGAAAAGAAACAAAATAATGAAGAAACAGAATTTTTTCTTAAAAAGTAATACATAAATATTTGGGTTTTTTGGGTTGTTGTTTTTTGTTTTTTTTAACAAACAGAATAACAAGTAATAAAACAATACGATAAATAATACGACAACTAGAGTGCAACAACCTGAGTACCAGTATGGATATAGAGTGTAGGTATAAATATAGGTATAAATAAATACTTTAGCAGCAAAGGGCATGATGACCAGCATTGATAAAGTGACAGTGTCAGTAGTGATTAAGGTGCTACAATAACAGTTCTTGTCCATTTATGCATTGAGAAGTCTCACGGCTTCTGGAATGAAGCTGTTTCTCAGTCTGGTGGTTTTGTATTTAATGCTCCTCAGCCTCCTGCCTGAGGGGAGCGGGACAAAGAGTGTGTGTGCTGGGTGAGTGGGGTCCTTCATGATACAGGTTGCCCTCTTCCTGCATCTGGAGCTGTATATGTCTGTGACGGTTGGGCGGCTGCCTCCGACAACTCTCTGTGCAGCCTTCACCACCCTCTGTAGAGCTTTCCTCTCTGCCACAGTGCAGTTTCCGTGCCACACGTTGATGCCGGAGCACAGAACACCAGTTACAAAGAGAGGAGCTCAGTCCAGAGTCAGTAATTTATCAACAAGTGTCTGTGGGATCATTGTGTTGAAAGCAGATGAGAAGTCCACGAAGAGCAAACGGACGTAGGAATTCTTCTGCTCCAGGTGGGTGAGGGTGGTGTGAACCACAGAAGAGATGGCATCTTCTGTGGAGTAATTGTCTACTAGTCACACAAACCTCTGGCTCAGCTTCTGCCTAATTATAATCTATAGTAGTTCAAGAGAGTTGGTACCTACCTCTGTACCCAAATATTTGATTAATTAATACTACTACTACTACTACTACTACTACTACTACTAATAATAATAATAATAATAATAATAATAATAATAATAATAATAATAATAATAATAATAATAATAATAATATTATTATCATTATTATTATTAATTTAAAAAAATATATAGAATACTCGTTTGATTGTTACCAAAGTCTCCTTTAGAGTGAGGCACACACCTCACCCTCTGTTCTGTTCACAGGTGTTCTAGCTTATGTGCTCTGTTGATTTTACTTCATTTAGTTAATAATGCTATAAATGTAAGAAAGATTTCCTCAATTTTGCTGACATGTTAGACAGATCAGGGACAATTGCACTGTTCAGGTTTTGTGATTCAAAACTGAGTCTGTTTATCTCAGTGTCATCAGGTCAGGAATTTACAAAGTGAAGTAACTCTGTGGTTTTGCTACATTTACAGAAGCACACACATTTGAATAGTAACTCAAGAAAAGTCTTCTAGAATTTTCTTAATGCTTTTAAACTGATCAGTTGGAGTAAGTTTGTAGTTATTAGTATAGAACATGTCAGAACAGCTGCATTTTATTTAGATTTCTATTAAAACAGATCATTTTTCACCCCTTTTCCGGTCAACATTAAAGGTAATGATGCTTTTATTAAGAAAACATATCATACTATTGTGGAATGACTTGGGAAAATTGGGTAATTTGGAGTTTCTTTCTTGACAAAGTCCTTGGTCTGAATCAGAGTATTCTGAATAGTTAGAAGTTATCAATTTGATATATGTAAGCTCTGCATGTTCAGTTTGAACCTCTAGTTCACTGGAATAATTTTAAAGTTATTAAATGAGTTCCTAACTTCTGTGAATCCTGGAATTTGAAGCCGTGCCCCTCAGTTTTGTCACACCTCGATCATTTTTGTGGCCATTTCCAATCTGCTGATTCAGCTTGGTAACATGAAATCCGTGGCCCATTTCAGCTCTGTGGACCTACCGTCAGAGCACATGCAGCTGAAAAGAGGGAGACTGGGAAGATTGTCTGGTTACGTGATCCCTCTGGTATGTTGTGGTAGCTTGTTTGAGTGCTTATGTACTAGGGTAAGGCTGATAGATCAGTTAGCTGTTTTTTTTTGTTTTTTTGTTTTTTTCTGAGTTGGTATGGGCAGTTTATTGGTTTTTGAGTTTCTCAGTTTTAAAGTTGTTTTCAGTGACTTAAAAGCTGCTTCCCCAAAAGAGTTTTAGCACATAGTTCTGTGAGATCTTTTTTTCCCCTTCATGGATTTGACTAAAACACAGAGTACACTTTTGAAATTAAAACAAGCTATTATATACATACAGTGTGCGCAGGATAAAAAGCAAATTCACTAATCCTAAACTGAGTCAAAACTTCTGAGTCAAAACACTAATTATCGACTGCTTGTGAATCAGGACAGTGGGATTTTATGCTGATACAGAAATGAGACCTGCAGGCACTTAAAGGGTTAACATACAGCTGGAAGTCTTGGGCTGAGTGGAAAAGCGCAACTATTTGGAAAGCGCTGTACAAATGAATGGAATCCTCAGTGACCTACTTCTCCAAGTGGCTCAGAGGCAGGCTTTTTTCGGGACCCTGGAAGTGACGCGACTTGAGATGTGGCCCCAGTCAGTGGGATCACTGAGACCTGCAGAATTGCATCACATGTGATTTATGATTTATTCCTCTGTGTTATTGGATTAACATGATTTTATCATGCTCTGGTTTTGGTTACTTTATAGGGTTTTTGTGTTTCTCAGCCTCTTTACTTTAACAGTCCAGCACAGATGTGTAAAAGGAGTCCTGCATCCACTGAGTTTTCAAGTCAAGCCTAACAAAAGTCAACAAGTGAAGTGCCAACTCAAATCATTCTTATCACTTCACCTTGCAACTTTGGTGGCTTTTGGTGCAGAAATCATAGGGGAATTTGGAATACTGGTTTTACTGTTTTTATTAGCTGTCTGCTAATAAGCAGCCAGCTGCATTTTTGTTGTGATTAGGAAAGAATGTAGCTTCCTGTTTTTTCCTCCCCTCCTAAAGAGAACAAAACTTCTTTTGAGGCAACCTCAAGAGGGACAATATTGGATTAAGTTGAGAGGACTTGAATAGTGTGCAGAGCGCTATCTGAAGGATGACATATGCACACATGCAGGGTGTAGGGGTCGTGTAAGAGGTGGGGTTAGGGCAGGACAGTGGGCCTGGTGTTCTGAATGACTAGCTTCATTTTTGTGTGGTGTGGTGTATTGCTGACCTGGCCTGCACGGCTGTTTGAGCTGGAAGGAGGCCGCCGGGGATTGAGAACGTACAAGCAGCAGCTGTGTTGGAGAGGTGGTCAGAAGTAGAACTCTGTACTGAGTTGCAGCAGCCAGCACTTAGTGACACTGTATTTATATGCAGTTCCTTTGGTTTGGAGTCCATCTTTGTTTTGTTTTGTTTTTTTAATGCTTTTGCACTGGTTGTTTTCTTACTGCTCAAAATGAATGTGATTTGAAGGTTGAGCAGAACAGTACAGCACAGACTATAGGAACCACAGTGATGGCACATGTAAAGTAGCTGTTAAGTGTAATGGAAAGTTAACCACTTTATTTACAGTTTGCAAGATAAAATACCCTGTAGGGTTTTTGTTTGTTTGTTTGTTTTTAAAAAAAAACACCTGTGAGCTTCCCACTCTTTGTGATCTGTGATTATTAAGCTGAACTGTTTTTAAGGAACTGGAGAAAAACTGTTGCACATGTTAAAATTAATGTAAAGGGAGTTAGCAATGGACACCGATCTATATTTTTTTTTTTTAAACAGTTTTCATATATTATCTTTGAAGGAGAGACGAAAATTCATTCATATGTGTGGAAGGCAATGTCAATCAAAAAATCTCAGCCAAACACAGTCACTGCAGAAAGTCCTATCAAAATAAATGATTTCACCGTGAGCTTCTATGCACTATTTGGAGATCCAAATGTACAGTTTGTGCTGTTTTTGTAACCAGCTGCGAGAAGAATGAAAGGTGTTTAATAATTTCCCTCAGTGTTCTGTTATTTTCTGAATTTTAATGTAGCATTATCTAAGATGGGTATAGAGAGCTGATCAGTCCAGTCAAGCTTGAAATCAGGTATGTGAAAGCTAAGAGATTTTCAAACCTGTTCCTGCTACAGCCAGCCAACCACAGCGGCATATACAGTACTCTAAGAAGTCACATGGCTGATCATGTCCCAGCCCTACTCTCTCTGACTGAGTAGAACATTGGTTAGATGGCCATGCCATTGTGTCACAGCCTAAAGTTTACCTGTGTTAGATTTGGAGGGATGTAAATGCTCAGAGTTGTAGTATGGATATGAATTTAAATTTCCATTAAAGAAAAGATGTAAAAGTATTACAGGAACTTTCCCAGCCAAATGGAAAAAATACCTACATTTGATAGTTGTCAGTTGCTGTTTAGTTTGTGAATGGCAGAAGTGCAAAATGGAAAGAGACGTGAGTTTCTGGTGGCTTTTTGGTAATTTGAAAGGATTAGGCGAAGCAAATGGAAAAGCACTTTTCTTAACACCTTTGAGCATAGATCAGCAGAACGTAAGAATTATACAGTGGATGAGGGGATTTAACGTCAGTGAAGAATTTGAATTCAAAAAGCTGTTTGAATCTAGGTCAAAATATGGCTTCTGGCATTAGCCTTGTATCTGTTATTGTAGAGAGAGGGAAAGCAGAGTCTCTGTCAGTCTGTCTGCAAGGTGAGTGACGGGGGGGGGGGACGTCTGCGTTTTTCTTTTTTCTTTTTTAATGGCTAGTATTACTCAGTGAATTCCTGTTGCACTCTCTGCCTAAACTAGGTCTGATGAAAACCTGTACTGGAAATCAGCATTCCTGACTGAGGCGGTAAACGGTTCTGGTGTTGGGGATACTGTCTAGGAATGTGGGCACGTAGGAGCACACTTGAGTCAGGAGCTCAGTGTGAATTGAACATGGGCTTTTCCAGTGTGAGTGTGTGTGTGTGTGGCGGGGAGACAGTGGAAAGAGAAAAGTGATTCCACTCTCACTAGAGCTAAGGTCTCCTAAGTACACCATGGTGTGGAAGAGAGGAGGAGGGGATGGGATGGGTGGGGCAGAGAAGTGAGAAGATGAAGACTCAGGAATACTGCTGCCATTTACAGCTGCCATTCACTGCTTTCTCTGTCTGATATGGCTTTCCAAAGGCTTTTAAAGTTATGTTATTAACTTTATATTAACAGACCTTATGGCTTCCAGCCTCAGTTGAAATGAACAGATATCTTGATCAACACTGTTTAGCAGCCCAAGATGTTTTGGAGTTTTGTGGTTTTTTTGAAGGAGACTTTCAGGGTTTGTTGACGAGATCTAAAAAAGCATGCCTGAGTAAGATGAAGATGATTAATGTTTGTAAGAGCTATAGCATACATTTTAAAAACAAAAAAACATGGATATCAATCTAATTTGAGCCTAATGTAGCTGGCCTGCTCTGCCACATGAGTATCTATAAATACGGTCTCCCACAGAGATAAAACTTAAAAGTGGAACTTTTTTTTTTTTAATACACACCCATAGAAGCTCTGTTTGTCATCAGCCTTTTGTGCCTTTTTGAACGTCTGTAGAGGGAGAGGGGAGAGAGAAAAATCTTGTCTCTGGTTTGAGAGCCAAACTATTTCATCGCACCCACGCATGAGCAAACAGTTTATTTCTGGAGGTTGACGGCGTGTTCTGTGAACTCGTACTGAACCTCAGGAATGGGGACAGACAACCTGCCAAAATGACCAGAGGGGGAAATAAAACTAGTCTTTTCCACCAGACCTCTACAGCAAATGCTTTTCCTTGTTGCTTGAGTACAGTTGGGTGTGTGCACGTGTGTGTGTGTGTGTGTGTGTGTGTTTATTTGTATAATTAGTATTTTTATAGTTTACGTTTTACTGTATGTATGTGTGTGAAAATAAGGGGATTTGCAACTGCCAAACAGACTCCAGTGGCTAGTTTGCTACTAGAAGCCTCAGACATGTCAGCCTGTTGATATTATCTATGAGAGAGGCAGATGTGGTGTCAGTGATAGCAGGGATTATGCAATCATGGGCTTCATAAAGGCTCAAGGTTTAGTTTCTCACTCACCCTTCTATGCTTGCTTCTAACTTTGATATCTTAGCTTCACCTTCTCTAACATGTTGGATTATTGTGCCATATGTGTATCTACGTTCATCTAGCCCAAAACTAAAGCACATGCTCTGATTGATTGTGGTTGAATGTGATTGAATAGCCAGTCTCTTAGTGCTGAGTGTTTTGTGCTGAATTCATTTCTTAGATGATTAGAAAATAAATACTTTTACATATACTTTGGTCTAAAGACAGGTATTCAAACTTCTGTAAATGATAAAGTTTAAATAACCTGCAAGTTCTACTATATTTCCTAGTACAATTACACTATAAAATAAAGTTAACAACAACTGTTTGTGTTTTTGAGTGCTTACTCACCAAACCTGTTGAAGATGTCTCACTCTCCAAGCAGAGAATATGCTCTGAACCAAGGTCTCTGATCCTTTTTTGGATTGGAAAAAAAAATCTGCAACAAAAAATAACAAGTAAACAAACAAAACACTTGAAGAGGAATCAAGCAGCAGCGATACGATGTGGTGACCAGAGACCACAGAAAGTCAATAACAGTCAGCGACTTCAAACAATGAAGGCGAAATAAACAGCGTTGACACAAAGTAGGAGGGATTCTCAGCTTCCTGTCAAGTTAAGGAAATGACTATCAATGAGGGTGATCGATATTTGACAGGATGGTAAACACGACAGGCAGCTAGAGCCAGGTATGTCCATGAGAGACCAGGCATCAGTAACAAAGTGATTGCAACAAGCAGATCGCTTCATAAAGGCTCTAAGTTGCAACAATGAGGTGGACTGAAACATAATTGCTGTGTGTGAGAGGGATGTCATGCAGTCATTTAAAAATATGAATAACCTGAATTGTTATGTAGCATAAAAGTACAAGTTATGCATTGTCAGCTGAACCTTTTGGAATGGTAGGTGGCCTGTGTGTGGTATATACAGTCTGAAGGTTTTATATATCAAGACAAATGTTATCCAGTTCTTGCCAGGTTTTAAATTGGGTCAGGAAAACCTGAGAAGTACACCCCATGTAGACATGGCATGTAGAGCCACCTTTAATAGCAATAATTTCAAATAAACATTGTTTTAGTTCATTGAGGTTTGCAGGCATTCATTTATACACAGCTCTGTAAATGACCCATCACAGCATTTCACTCAGATTGAGGTCTGGACTTTAATCAAGGTGTTGCCATGACCCAGTTTTGTTTTGTTTTTTCAGAGAAAATGGGCTTTTGCCCGGCAACCTTTTCCAACGCGCCGTACTTATTGAGTATGTTTCTAGTTGTTCTGACGTGCTGCTTTTCCTCTTAGTTTGTATGGAATCATTAAGGGTGTACTCAGTTTTTCACAGGACTGCACAGAGTCTATGAAATCTTTCTTTTTCACATAACTGTATATACAGTGTAACTGTGGTGTAATTAAATCGTGATCCATTTAGCTTATTTAAAATGCCCTGCTGGGGATCACACGCATATCTACCACAAACAGTCTGTCCTCCTAAATTCTAGGTTTAAATTGAAACTGATCATGATTTCAGTGCTTACATTTTCCCCTTTGCCTGCACATGTTCACATAAAAAATTAGAGCATTTGTTTAGAGTTCCACCTTAGTTAAGAATGATGGTTAAACACCTAATGTGTATCTATAATATTAAGTAGTTCAACCTGTACCTGGAAGTTGACAATACTTTTTTAATTTCCATCCTCTAGTAACAAAGTTGTTGCTTCACATCCATGTACATGTGTGTAAAGTAAAATGAGGAAGGGTGAGAACAGGTGAGGTACCCGTGTGTTCATAGATGAACAGTCAGTCTCGTGCTGACGGGAGCAGACATAGAGGCGTATAATGTTTCCCCATATTCCCCAGACTCTCAGGCCAGGCATCCCCGCCCTGCTCTCAGCAGCTGGTCGTATTATATAGTAGGGCTGGGCCATATTATACCGTTCACGGTAATACCGGTACAATGTTAGGCAACGATAAGAAAATAAAATATCGCGATAGAATATGGGTAAAACGCGCATGCGCAGTGCCTTTGTTTTCATACGCACATGGCCGAAAAAGCATGGCGGCAACGGAGAATGAGAAGGGGGAAAGCGGATCGTTGAGTGAAACGGATGAACCAGAATTGGTTTGTAAAAATGGTGCAACTTCAGTGGTGTGGAACTGGTTTGGTGTTTGTCCGTCAGATACCCACCAAAGCACTTTTTTTTTTTTTTTTTTTTTTTTTTTTTTTTTTTTTTTTGTAGAACAATCAAGTGGGCCGTCGTTATTGCCGTATTTGTCGGACTAAGGTGCTCGTAAATCTGGGCGTAATCTGGGTCCTAAACTCTGTCCCCTTCAGGTCCCAAAGTCAAACGAACACTGCAGCATCACTGAGAGTTAAAAACTGTCTAAATTCTTTCATCTTTAATAAAATGATCAGCATTGCTGCTTTACCAGGTGTAACTATGAAGTTTAAAATCCAGGCATCCATGAAAACAGAATTTATTACATTTAAAGGAGTTAGAATTTAGTAGGAAGTTAGCGGAAGTTAGCTCGCTAGTTATCTAAACATGATATAGCATGTTCTGACTAGGGATGGGTATCGTTTAGGTTTTATCCGATACCGGTGCCAAACCGGTACTTTTGAAACGGTGCCGGTGCTTAAACGGTGCTTAAACCGGTGCTTAAAGAATGGAGAACACAAAATTGGTCCAAAAACCTCTCATGTTTAGCTGTTTTTTGTAAAAAGATAACAATGTTAGCCTTTTCTGCAGCTATGGGGCATATATGGTATCACGCTTGGCTGGAAGCAGTGCTTAATCAATGGAAAAAAACACAAACTTTGTCCAAAAACCTCTCATGTTTAACTGTTTTCCACTTTTTCTTTGGTCATTTTAACCTTTTTGGCCAGGGTGAAGGGAGTATCTGCCATCAAACAAGAAGACAGCCGCATGTAACTACGACGGTGTTTGCTAGTTTACCTTACATGCATTAATTTAATAACGTGGTTAGCGTACTCAACGTGAATTACACACGAACAACATTAAGCTACTCACACAGAGAAGAACGGCTGCTGCTGCCATCATCATCCGTCATCATTTCTGCTACACTGGCAGGGCTAGCGGCCAGGACTCTTCGGGTTTTTGGGGGATGTTGCTAACTCCAGGTCCGATAACAGGCACCACACCCGCAGTAGATGTGCTTGGTGTGAGGTCTCGCAGCAAGCTATCAAATACGGCGCATTTCTCGGCTTTTAAAAAAACGCTATGCGTCGCCAGGTGTTTCATCGGATTCGAGATATTACCTCCTTTGCACAGTATCACAGTATCACCTTAAAGCACTTGTTGCAGGCTGCTGAGTTTGCATCTTTTGCTGTGAAGTACAGCCAGACTTTTGACCGCTTTGCCTTGGATATTTTTGATCTGTAGCTCTGCTCTAAAAGAACGTACGGGCCTGGCCCCGCCTACTATCCTCGGAAACGTAAAATGATTGGCTAAAATCTAAAGTCATCACAGCTCAGGAAAAAAAAGCACCGAAATGTGCGCTGCTTTTCGGTCTGGTTACTACCGTTTATGTCAGAACCGGTGCCATCATGGCACCGGACACCGGTACTCATCCCTAGTTCTGACTGAGAGATTTCTGAAAAAATTCAAACATACAGCTGTGCTATCATTTCCAACATATATGAAGACAGGAAACTAAACAGCAGTGACGTTTGTAGGGTTACTGAAGTTGGGCTAGCTGGTATATAATGATGTGCTATGTGATCGCTTGCGACACAGCTATGTTAGCATAACATAAACAGTGAAGCTGGAGGATGAACGCTAACTTTATTCCACTCGATAAAAGTTAACGTGAAGGTTCCTGATGGTTAGAGACAAATGCAATCGCATGGCAGGATGCTGTAAACGGACCAAACTTCAGTCAGGAGAACAACTGAGCTAATCCATCCACAATAGAAGGTTAGTCATTAATATACTGCAACAACATGGGAACAGAGCAGCTGTGATAGAATACAGCATTAATCAAATCAAATCACTTTTATTGTCACATCACATGTGGAGGTACACTGGTACAGTACATGTGAGTGAAATTCTTGTGTGCGAGCTTCACAAGCAACAGAGGTGTGCAAAAATACAATAACATAAGAACAAGCAAAATATAAGAATGGCTAAATCTGAGAGTTATATGAATAAATATATGTACACTATAAGAGTGTATGCATATTACTGAATGTGTATACTACATATGTATATCTACGTGTGTGTGTATGTGTATGTGTGTATATATATATATATATATATATATATATATATATATATATATATATATATATATATATATATATATATATATATATATATATATATATATATATATATATATATATATTACAAATTAAATAGAGTAAACAATAAAATATATAAAATATACAGAGGTTGGTAGTTGGACATGTGCAAAACAAGTGGCATTTATATACAGTATGGAGTGCATAATGTTGAAGTTCTGGTAAGTGAAGGTGAGGTGTCTATGAAGTGTTCAGCAGTCTGATGGCCTGGTGGAAAAAGCTGTCTCTCAGTCTGCTGGTACGGGACCGGATACTGTAGAACCTCCTTCCCTATGGAAGTAGTCTGAACAGTTTATGGCTGGGGTGACTGGAGTCCTTGATGATCCTCCCCGCTTTCCTCAGGCACCGCTTCCTGTAGATGTCCTGGAGGCAGGGAAGCTCACCTCCAATTATCCGTTCAGAACACCGCACTACTCTCTGGAGAGCTTTGCGGTTGTAAGCGGTGCTGTTGCCATACCAGGTGGTGATGCATCCAGTGAGGATGCTCTCAATGGCACAGCGATAGAAGGTCCTGAGGATGCGGGGGCTCATGCCGAATCTTTTCAGTCTCCTGAGAAAGAAGAGGCGCTGTTTCGCCTTCTTCACTGTTTTGTTTATGTGTACTGACCATGTAAGATCCTCAGCCAGATGTACACCAAGGAACCGGAAGCTACTCACTCTCTCCACAGCAGCGCCGTTGATGGTGATGGGGGTGTGTACTTCTCTGCACCTCCAAAGGTCCACTATCAACTCCTTTGTCTTTGCGACGTTGAGGGTGAGATGGTTGTGTTGACACCAGTGGGTCAGGGCGCTGACCCTGTAGGCAGTCTCATCACCTTTGGTGATAAGACCCACCACTGTAGTGTCGTCCGCAAACTTCACAATGATGTTGGAGTTGTTAGTGGCCGTGCAGTCGTAGGTGTAGAGTGAGTACAGGAGAGGGTTCAGTACACACCCCTGTGGAGCACCAGTGTTCAGTGTGATGGGGGATGAGGTGATGCTGCCCAGTCTGACCACTTGGCGTCTGTCAGACAGGAAGTTAAGGATCCAGCTGCAGAGGGAGCTGCTCAGTCCTAGATCCTGCAGTTTCCTCTCCAGCTTCGAGGGAACGATGGTGTTGAATGCTGAGCTGTAATCTACAAACAGCATTCTCACATACGTGTCTCTCTTCTCCAGGTGTGAGAGGGCAGTATGTAGTGTCAGGGCTATGGCATCATCAGTGGACCTGTTGTGGTGGTATGCAAATTGTAGAGGGTCCAGTGAGTCGGGTAGTGCAGAGCAAACGAAGTCCCTGATCAGCTTCTTGAAGCATTTGCTCACGATGGGGGGTCAGGGCTACAGGTCGCCAGTCGTTCAATGAGGAGATGGTGGAGGATTTGGGTACAGGGACGATGGTGGCCATTTTGAAGCAGGCTGGGACTACAGACAGAGAGAGGGAAAGGTTGAAGATGTGTGTAAACACTCTAGCCAGCTGAGTCCTCAGCATAACTTGAGGACACGGACGGGAATCCCGTCCGGACCAGTAGCTTTGCGTGCGTTCACCTTCCTGAAGCACTTCCACACATCCTCCTCAGACACAGTGTGCGCACTGACGTCATCCGCGGTGCGCACACTGTCCGGTTTCATGGTGTTCACTGTGTCGAATCTAGCGTAGAATACGTTTAGATCCTCACACAGAGAGGCCGTGGTCTGCGGTGTGCTGGTTTTCCCTCTAAAGTCTGTGATTGTGTTTAGTCCCTGCCACATACTCCGAGGGTTGTCAAACTGTTGCTCCACCCTGTCCCTGTACTCACGTTTGGCTGCTTTGATCGTCTTCCGGAGTTGGTAATGTGCATGTTTGTAGTTCGATGTATTCGCGGAGGCAAAAGCGGTGCTCCGTGCCGCCAGTGCCGTGCGAACATCTCTGTTAATCCAGGGTTTTTGATTTGGGAAGGATTTAACTGTTCTGGATGGGACGACATCTTCCACGCATTTTCTGATAAATCTGCAGACTGAGTCTGTGTACTCATCGATGTCATTAGCAGCCACGTGAAACATTTCCCAGTCCGCGTGATCAAAACAGTCCCGCAGCGTAGACTCCGATTGGTCCGACCAACGGTGCACCGCCCTCAGGGTTGGAGCTTCCTGTTTCAGCTTCTGCCTGTAGGCGGGCAGGAGCAGGATGGAGCGGTGATCTGATTGGCCGAATGGGGCGCGGGGGAGGGCTTTGTACGCATCCCGGAAAGAGGTGTAGCAGTGGTCAAGTAGCCGGTCTCCACGAGTGTTGAAATGGATGTGTTGGTGGAGTTTTGGGGAAAACTTTCTTCAGGTTTCCCTTATTAAAGTCCCCGGTCGTGATAAACGCCGCCTCTGGGTGTGCGGTTTCCTCACTGCTGATCGCGCTGTACAGTTCCCTGAGTGCTCGGTCAGTGTCGGCTTGTGGGGGAATGTAAACAGCCGTAATAATCACTGCTGTAAATTCCCTCGGTAGCCAGAATGGCCGGCACTTAATCATCAGGTACTCCAGGTCCGGTGAGCAGAAGGATTTGCACGTTCGCATAATCACACCAGCTGTTGTTGATCATGAAACATACACCACCGCCTCTGCTTTTCCCAGTAAGATCCTGTGACCTGTCCGCGTGGTGCACAGAGAACCCCGGTAGTTGTATTGCGGAGTCCGGTACCTTGTCCGATAGCCAGGTTTCTGTGAGGCAGATCATGCAGCAGTCCTGCATCTCTCGCTGGAATGAGATCCGTGCCCGAAGCTCGCACAGCTTGTTCTCCAGAGACTGCACATTAGCCAGTAATAAACTGGGTAGCGGTGGTCTGTTAGTGCGCGGTCTCAGTCGAAAAAGAAAGCCAGATCTTCTCCCTCTGCGTCGGCGTTTGCTGCCTCCAGGGCCAGAGAACAAAGGCGTCTCAGGTGAGATGAATGGGGGGTCTGCAAACGGAGGGTCCGTGTTGCAAAACTTGAACTCCGGAAAGTGATGAGAAAGTCCATCTCTTATGTCCAGTAAGGTTTGTCGGTCGTACACAAGGAGACATGTGCTGCTCGTGAAAAAATAAAGGAAAAGTAAAATTAAACACAAAAAACAGCTGTTGCTTGGGGGAGCTCGCGACGAGGCTGCCATACTCGGCGCCATCTTAAGTTGCATGAATGATGAATGAATGGTAATGAATCAATGGTACAGAAGTGGAGGAAGCAAGAAGAATGAGTTGAATAAAGTTTGATTTATCTGACTGCTTTGTTTCACTTAATGTGCATAATCCCGTGCACCTTATGGTTCGAAAAATACATATTTGACTTTTTTATTTGGCACACTGCAGTTTAATGTTGCAAAGCACCTCTTTTTAACTTCAGTGGATATTATACATGGTTATGCTCAGGATATGTCAGCCCATTTCTACTGGAAATGTTTTTTGGTTAAACTTTCAGCAAGGAATTTGCATTTGCACTGTTAAATTTTTATATAGCTTTAATGCACATAAAAAACAGCTGCTTGTTTAAGTGAAAATAAAGGGATGGGTTTTTTTTTTTTTTTGCGCTAGTAAAGTTGTGGAGTTGTATTTTGTCTCGCATCAATTATATCGTCAGTTATATCGTTATCGCAAATTTTCAAATCTATATCGTGATAAATATTTTTGGCCATATCGCCCTGCTCTGTTATATAGTAAACTTCTTGGGTATGGAGGCTAGGGCTGGGCCATATCATACCTTTCACGGTAATACCGGTATAATGTTGGGCAACGATAAGAAAATGAAATATCGCGATACAATATGGGTAAAACGCACATGGGCAGTGCCTTTGTTTTCATACGCACATGGCCGAAAAAGCATGGCGGCGACGGAGAATGAGAAGGGCGAAATGTTGAATGAAACGGATGAATCAGAATTGGTTTGTAAAAATGCTGCAACTTCAGTGGTGTGGCACTGGTTTGGCTTGCGTCCGTCAGATACACAACAAAGCACTATTTTTGGTAGAGCATGCTAGCGGGTAGGGGTGCAACGATACACAAAATTCACGGTTCGGTTTGGTTCGATACTTTGGTGTCACGGTTTGATATTTTTTCGATACAAAAAAATGTTCATGCCTTTTTAATTTGTCATTTATTAAAATTATAAATATATATTTTAACTCAAAAGTACAGTTTTTAAATGTAATGTTGCTGAAACAACAAAATAATTAAAAAAAATAAATCTATCTGATCGAGAAATCACTCATCTTTGGAAAAGAGAGTTTATTACAGAGAAATGGCTCTTTCCAAAATAAAAGCTATACTATACCCTTCTTCTGGGCTATATTCTCAGCAGCATATTAAACATATCAGGTCCCCATAAGGAGAATCATGTGCTAACGGCTGTCTAAATGACTCTGGTAAAGTTTGTAGCATGCGTGCTTGTTGTTTTTGTCTGCTTCCACTTGTCTTTGCACTAGGATGATGTCTGCATAAATGTGCAGTCATATTTGTTGTGTTCCCACTAGTGCTGTCAGCGTTAATCTTGTTAAAATGACATTAACGCCATAATGCGGCAAATCTCCGTTAATGAGCTACTGCGGATCGCCCCGTGTGTGGGGCTGGACGGCGTCAACACGTTAACGAGCTAACTGCGCAAACGCACTAGTTCCCACCAATGTAATTGAGCATTGCGTGGCACATCCGACATACTGTTTTACTTTTGTCCATGACGCGCTTACCATCAGGGTCATGCTTCACATGAAAACCAAGATAGTTCCAAACGCCAGATCTGAATGAGGGTGGGGGAGGTTCGATTTCGGCTAGCATTGAGGCAGTTGCCATGTTGCAACGAACTTAGCTTCTGTCTCGCTAGCTTGCGCTGCGCTCACTGGATCTGCGCTTGACAGTGCAGCCTAGGCAGAGTAGTCGAACGCAGATCCACTGAGCTCTCAACACAGACAGCATCGTCAGAAGAAAAGTTGATAAAATAAATAAAAAATTTTGTATTGTTTGATACATATGCGTACCGAACTGAACGCACTGTATCGAGCGGTTCAATACCGATACGAGTATTGTTGCACACCTACTAGCGGGCCGTCGTTATTACCGTGTGTTTTGGAAAATACGGCACACTTAAAATCAATCCTTTGATTTTTCTGAAAATCGACAGTGCCCCTTATAATCCTGTGCCTTATGTATGAATTCTGGTTGTGCTTACTGACCTCGAAACGATTTTATGTGGTACACGGCGCTCGAAAATCTGTCAAATGTTTTAGTACGACTTTGCTAAGCTACGAAGCCGCACCACTTGATGGATTGTCGGAGCATTACAGCTACCATAGGCAGGAGCCTCGCGGAGTGATACGTACTGTGCTTCAACATAATATTACCGTATTGTGTGTATAACCTCTTTTTAAGTTTTGTGGATATTATACATAGTTATGCTGAGGATATGTCGGCCAATTTCAACTGGAAATGCCTTTTGGTTAAACTGTCAGCAAGGAATTTGCATTTGCACTGTTAAATTTTTATATAACTTTAATGCACATAAACAGCTGCTTGTTTAAGTGAAAATACATTGATGTTTTGGGTTTTGTTTTTTTTCTGTATTTTTTGCAGTAATAAAGTTATGGAGTTGTAAAGTATTTTGTCTAGTGTCAATTATATCGTCAGTTATATCTTATCCCAAATTTTCAAATGTATATCGTGATAAATATTTTTGGTCATATCGCCCTGCTCTAATGGAGGCTGTTTAAGGTTGGGAGCCACCCAGTCTCAAGTGTACTGACAAGCCAGCGCAGCCATTACTATAGAAACCAATAAAGATGCTTTTAGACTGTACACTGTCCCACTGTATTGACTAGTTTATCTAATAATTACAAGGTGTTTGTATAAGGTATATGTGCAGTTAATTCACTGTACATTTTAACAGCAGTTGTAGCTCTAGTTGTTCAGTTTCTTACTCTCCTTAGAAACATCTGAACTTTCTTTCCTATTAAAAACAAAAGGTATAGATTCAGATAAATTCATTCATGCAATAAAATGTAGCAATTCTTGTTGATGCTTACAAAAACACCTAAAGAAAAATACTGCATCAGTACTTCTTTAGACATGTAATATTCTCTGAGATTAAAGGGTTATATTTCAGAGGAAAAAATATTCTTAGATTAGTCAAGGAATCATATCTCTTGACTTTGGAAGGTTTAATTAACCTTATCAAAGCAGTACATACTAGTGTATGTACTGTATGTAAAGCAGTACATACTAGTGTATGTACTGCTAGTATGTATCGCTAGCCCGACGTCCTGGGGCTAGCGATTTTTCCAGTCGGGCTACCAAAATCCATCTCTGCCCTGCCCGTCGGGCTATCATAGGAAGGAAAAATATGTGTCAACGCTTTTGCATCCTTTCGCAAATGTAGCTGGGTAATTATGTCATTGGCATCGATGAGCCACTGTCAATATGTGACATATTGAAATCGCGTTTGAATTTGCGCTTGTTTTTTGCTTTCACTTTGCAATTGCGCGAACTGTGTATAGAGAGCGGCAGTACTGATTGGTGAGTGACAGATTAATTGCGCACCAATTCCTCTGGCATCGTCTTATCAATCATTAGCTTACTATTCAAACGTGACAAGTGAAATCTCCCGCGGCAAGCTTAAACATGTCATAGAGGTTGATTGCGCAGAGAATCGCTGACCGTTATGTAAGTACGTGTGTAAAAGCAGATGGATTTACGCAGGTATTTTAGTTCTGCAGAGCCAAATAAGACAGGTCAGGGTGAAGAAGGGACAGCCAAAGAAAAGCCTACCACAAAACTGAAAAGTTATGACAAATCAGACTAAGAGGCAAAAAGAAAGTGCAGCTTTTTTGGTTTCATGGACAAAAGAATTTCTGTGGTTGGAATATGGTAAGCTAAATAACATAATATTCTGCCGGGTGTGTCGTGCGTTTCCCTCCATTTCTGAGTCGACAAGCGCCTTTGTTACTGGGACCAGTAATTTTAAGAAAGACCCCATCAGAACCCATGAGAAATGCAACAAATGCATAATTGCTCAGTCTGCAGTATCTTTCCCAGAACAAACACCAATTGCAAAAAACATACTAAAAATAAACCAAGTACAACAAGAAGTCCTGAAAAAGCTGTTTAGAACAGCGTACTATGTTGCAAAGAGTGAACTACCATTGGCAAAATTTAGCAGTCTTTGCAAACTTCAAAAAGCAAATGTCCTAGATCTTGGTTCCACTTACCTCTTACCCGTGATTTCAGTGGAAATTTCAAATTCAGGATCTGACATAGACTGATTCATGTTCTACACAGTTCTTACAAGTTCATAGAAATTTCTGTTCAATTAGAACCAAATATTTGAGTTGATGATTGTATTTTTTATACAGTTGTTGTAATTTGTGTTTTAACTGTTTTTTGATTGGTGTTTTGTTTCCTTTACAATATTATACTTTAATTGTATAATATTGTAAAGGAAACAAAACATCAATCAAAAAATTGTCCTCTTTTTTTTTTTCAATTCGTGCTACTTAAATTTATTTTGGGCTACCAAAAACTGAAGAGTACCTGCCCGAAGGGCTACCAGGGATTTTGAAATTTTGCAAACCCTGTGTATGGGTAATGTAGCAGCACTAGTTTTAAATCTGCCCATTCAGTTTCCAGAAGTTAACATCCAGACCAGCATGCTGTTTTCTATGGAGAGAAATTTGCCCCAAAAGGGTTACAAACACATATGGCATGATTTGCAAATGTGTGCAGTGATTTGTGTGTAACTTCTGAGGACTATCAAGTGCATGCTTCAATCCACACACAAGTACAATGCCAGGCCATAAGTACAAAAACTGTTTTAAAATGCATATACTGAAACCTGAATAAATACTGATCATATATACATAATTTATTCAGTTTCACAACATCCCTCTCGCTTACTTACAAAACTTTAAATACGAGTGCACATATTGCCTGATTCGAACAGATCACGTCTCATGCCCACTTGGGGTTTTGAGACTAATTTGATGCTGCCAGCTGCTCACAGATCCACAAATGTAAGCTGCATTCAGGTCCTATTGTAAAACTGGGATATCTGGGCTTCCACAGATAGATAATATTTATTTATTAATTTTTTTGAAATAAAGCAGATGTTTCTTTTTCTAAATAAAAGAACAGCTCATCACCCCTCTACTACAAAACTTAGATTTACCAGTTCTTGCAGTAATAAATTGTGCGTAAGTAATCATTGTACGCAGGTTTAAGTATACACATTTATAAGATAGTTTTACGTGTAGTCAGATTGCTTTGTACTTGTGTGTATATTGACTCACGTCCTTGTGACTCCTCAAACTGAATTCATTAAAGTACAATGGCAAAATTTGATTACTATGTCTGTTCATTGCAGACATAGTACTCAGCAAGCAGCAGTCTCACGTATGACAAAGGTAATCCAACCTTGCAAACTTAAGAGATGTACTACTTTGAGGAAAAAGGTTATTGTTTAGAGTTCATCTCTGTTAGATTGGCAAACCTTAAGTGGTTTCAGTCCATTTACAGTTCGAACACCTTCAGTAGCTTAATATGTCTTTTTCTCTGTCAGGTCTTATTATAAATCCCCTTGTAGCTAAATTTTCTATTTGTCCCAGATAAGTAATTTAAACCTATACACAGTGTGTGAATCGATGTGGTGTCAAGTGGTGTTTGACAAATTATTACCACAGAGGAAAAAAAAAAAGATGTGTGATGAGGCAATGTAAGCACGTGATAATGTACCTACTGTTTAGATTGAGTGTTTTTTAGCATAATAATTCCTCTTACTCATAAAACAGCATTAATGAAAGGCATAGACAACTTAATATGTGATTGCTGCCAGGAACATTTTTAGTTTTCTAGCCGGGGGCAGTTGAGTGTGTGACTCCACTCCGGTCTCAGCTGTGTCTCTGATTGTCCTTTCTGTCCTCACATGAATGGACGATGACAGTGGAGACACAGCAAGGCGCCGCCGGCTGAACCATTTATTTTGAATTAGTTGACACACCGTTGGCTGCGAAAGACTGAGTGACATCAGCAGAACCCGTCGCCATGAGAGCCCACCATGGCAACAGTTGCTGTGACGGCCATACAACAGGACTTTTTAAGTCTCTGGTGGGTGGAAATGACCTCACCCAAACCAGATTCCTCCAGGAAGCTGTGTCTCCCAGATTTGCAACCTCAGTCCAGGTGTCACTGTAAACTCACTTTGACTCATCCTAATAGGAAAAACCTTTTGAAACTGCTTCATTAATAATGGTTCTGTCCCACTGCGTAGCCCAGGAAGGCACTCCAGCAATCCAGTGCATCAAGTACAAAACCTTGGGTCTGGCTCATTTAAATGGAATTGAGCCTTCAATAACGTTAATTATACCTGTGCTCGTCCTTTGATATTTCAACCAAGTGAATACAACACAACTTTTCCATATAAAATGCAAAGATGATTGCAATATATGTTGTCAGCAATAAACCTGAGGGCAGAATGCTAAATAGTATCTAAAGAAAGTGCAAACTTTAAGTTTTCATGCAAGGGTTTTCACACGGGTTTTCCAATAAATGTTTAGCATTTTCATGCACAGTGCCCCATTTTCAAAGGTTTAGAAGTAATTGAACAAACTGCCAATTTTAAACATCAGGATTGTTTAAAATACTTAAAGGAAAATCAGTCACCAACTGAAGTCTACAACCCATGGACATCACTAAATGTTAGGCTTCTTCCCTTGAGATACTCTGCTTTACTGCAGCCACTATCACCTGCTGCTTGTTTGAGGTTCTCTGTGCATTCAGTTTTGCCTTCAGTGACTGCAGCTTAAAACCTTTAAGCTTTAATACCTTTCTTTAACTGGTGGCTTTTTTCCCCCTCTGCAAGTAGACTGAAACCTTCCTCTTCCTTCACACTTTTCTCTGGCTCGTGGTTGATTTTGTTGTTTAACAGACCACAGCACTAAAGCACTTTACAAAGCTGCATCCCTATTAAGGTCACAAATGTACCGGAAACAATTACCCAAACCACACCACCAGTACACTAGTGGGTGGTTGGTACATACACTTGTCTGTGTGTGTGTAAATGTGTGCTACTTCTTCCAAGCAGGTATGCATATAAACCTTTCTTGCACAAAGGAAAATAATTGTATAAGGAAAGAAATGTGGCATTGACCAGGGGAAAAGACAGAAACGAAGAGGCAAAGAGAGCGGCTGATGGGCCCCTCACTGCCATTTCCTTAAATAGAGTTGTGGGCTTCTCCAGTCCAGTCCTGGCAGAGCAGAGGCTCACATTCCCAGCATAGCTGCGACTGCCACATTCAGAGCCTCCCCAACACTGTAGTGCTACGTACACATCTACAGGTAGACTAAAAAATCACTTGCCCTGCTTTCAGCCGCCAGCCTGCTTCCTCCAGACCTATATCCACTTAATACAGCAGCAGGGGAGAGGAGAGAATGTTGGGAAAGACTTGAGAGGAAGTGAGAATGGAGGGGGGTTGGAGTAAAGGATGGCAAGGAATTGTCTCCCATTCATACAGCAGCCGTTCTATTTCCAAATTTCCCCCACTGCTGGGGACAGAAATCATCACAAACTAGTCTTTACCAAAATAATTGTCCGAATAAAGAATAAATTAGTAAACTGTAAATGTTGTTATCATGCTTTATAGCTCTCAATTGAACTTGTAATGAGGTCGAGGAGCACCTTACAGTCCTGCCACCACTTGGTTTTCTTTACTTGGCACACTTTTTAATTGAGGGTCAGCGTGACTGTGAAATAATGTCAGACAATGTGAGCTTCGCTCTTCTCTGATTAAGCCGATGAAGCAGGATGTCTGCATCTGAAGTAGTCACAATGATGCTTTTCCTTTTTCCGAAGAAAAGGAGTCACAGCGCACACACGCCCACACAGACACATGCACAAATGCAAACACACACCAACAGTCGGGCAGGTGCTTCCCGCTTTAAGCACATACATGCATACTCACATCAGCTACTGTTTAAAACATTACGCAGTATAAATAAATAAGCACCAGAGAGGAAAAGACATACTTTACACCTACTGCACTCCAGTGCTAGTGAATACACACACAGAGACTCGCACACAATGTGCTATGTGATAACCAGATGAGAGCAGTGCTTTGTATTATGTTCTGTAATTTGACCAGGTGTCCTGGCTGTGTCAATTTAAGACTGCTACAAAGGTGATCCTCTTCCTGTTCTATTGTGAGTTACAGGAACCTGTCACAGCTTCTTTCTCTGATTGTTGAAGCACATTGGAGGGAGAGAATAATCTTTCATTCAGGAATAGTGACCTGTGTGATCTGAAGACAGGAGCTCTAAGTATTTCTTGTGGTCTGTTTTCTAGAGTTAGCCTGTGTAATTATTGTTATTGTTTTTATTAGTCTTATTTTTTTAGGGAAAATTTAATTTTGAATTTTTTTTTGTTTGTTATTTAAATCCTTTAGTATGCATTTGTCATCATTTCATCATCAGTCTTTATTTGTAAATGGGGAAAAAAATCTGCTTTTTTTCTTACATCGATTTAAATATAGTGTGTAATCACTGCTTTTTACAGTGTTAGACCATCTATTCACTCGTGGATTGCAGACGTAATGCAGAATGCCCAAGTTGACAGTAACCAACACTCCTGTTGTGTCTGCATGTTAACATGGAGCGGATGCATGTCAGTCATGGTTTGTTTGGGGGTTTTTTTGTAAAGCAGTCTATTGTTCAAATACCCAGATCAGAGGAGCATGTACGCAAGCGAGAGTCAGCAGTGAGAGCGGTGTAAATCACCTGCCGACTGGTTTCCTGACAGTTTGACTGCCTGTTTCCTCTCATTGAGCCTTACGTGTCAGGCGTAGCAATTATTTAGACGGACAGGGATAGATCTTCTCTCTCTGCTCTCTTCTTCCTCAGTTTCAGCAGTGGACTTGTTAGGTTTCAGTTCTGAAGTTGAACCATAAGTGATTATCCTGAACCATGGCATCAGTCTGTGTGCTGTCAGGTGCAGCTTTATCCATATACACCAGCCTTTCAGTGGTAGTTTGGCCGCAAAAAGTTCACCATATCATTAGTTTTAAAAGCTGGAAGATGTTTTTTCCTACTGTTGATTAAAATCTGTAATACATCATGAATGTGGGCTGTGAGGCTTTCCTTTTGGGTTATGAAAGCCATTGTGGGTACTGCAGTAAGAGGATGCCTCCTCTGATGCCCTTATTCATATATATGTCAGTAGGTCAGGCTAAGACCTGGCTTATCCCTAGTTCTAGCTTTTTTTTAATTTGCACTCAGTTCTTTTGTTTCTCTCACCCCTTTGAGTATATATGATGGATAGACCTGGGTTGTTTTTTTGTTTGTTTTTTTGTTTTTTTTGTTTTGTTTTGTTTTTTTGTTTTTAAGCCAAAATGTATTTTTAGTTACCATTATTTCATATGTATGCAACAGGCAAATGTCATCCTCCAATTTGTAAAAGTGGAAGTGAGCGTCTGCTGTTGTTCGTCTGTCATTTTTAGATGTGTTCTATAATTTGCTGATTTTTGTGAGACTCATGGCCTAAAACAAACATAAAATTTTTAATTGCATCACCCATCATTTCTGTCATGTTTCAAACATTCTCACATGATGCTCGCTGGTGAATTACTCTGTGTGAACAAAGTGAATCTTGCGCAGACTTTCCAAAAATTCTTCTTGAAAGATTTCTTGCTTTTAGCTTGAACGTCACTGACGTGTCAGGATGTTCTTTGTTTAGTCTCCTTGTCTGTTGTGGTACAGCACTTGGCATGATGTTTATCACAGTTACCAGGTTGGGTAGCTTGGTGCTCTATTTGTCACCCTCTTCCTTTTCTTTCCCCGTGTCCTTTCTGGATTTGGGATTTGGGAGCTTGCCTGCTCTTTTTGTCACAACATGCGCTCTCTCTCATGCAATTCACTTTGCTTTATTTGCATTAATTTTAGGTGAGCAATATTGCCGGGGTATTGCCGGGTTCTATAAGAAAATAAATATATACAGTACTGTGTTCATGTCTTGAGCCATCCTCCAATTCTTTGTATTTTGCTTCCAAGGAGCATTTTCTTGTCATTTTTAAAGTGGTCTTGATTGATAGTTCTCCAGGATTTCTTAAGGTCTTTGGCTGCTTTTTCACTCATTTTATATATAGAAAAAGAAAAGAAGACACATTACAATCTCTCTCTATGTATGTGTGTGTGAGTGTGTATTCATATCATTGTGGGGACCAAAAATTGGAAGTTTATTATACTTGTGCGAACCAACAGCCCTTATTGGGACCAAAATCCCAGTCCCCACGAGTTTGAAGGCATTTTTGAGACTCAAAATCTGGTTTTAGTGTCAGGGTTACAATTGGGTTATGGTTAGGTTGTACTTGTGTTAATAGACATACTCTGTCATTATTTTAAGATTGAGAATAATTGCTCAAGTGTCTTTTATTACTGACAGTGTGAATTCAGACTTACACACTTTTTTTTTAATGGAATTTCATACATATTTCTGTGCTTCACTGAAAGTATACAGTGACACGAGTACTTTAATGTGTTTGTATATTTTTGTAGACACTTGATATTTCAAAAATCCCATTGTTTATGCTTGTATGTGCTTTGGTGCTGAAGCACAGTGAAGTGTCATAGTTATAATGATTTTGTCATGTCATGTACAGTAGTGGTAGTGCTGACCATATCTTATGTAGGTCTTTTGTGTAAATGACTGGGCATGGTGATATTGCGAGTGACTAGAAAGTGAAAGCTTTGGTGTGAGTAGGGAGAGGTCTGGGGCTCGGTCTGCATGTCTGTTTGTAAGAGAGAGAACTCAGATCCATTAGAAATTGCTGCATTCTTCAGCAGCAAGCCCTGTGGTATGCCAGCACATTCCCCACTGCTGAGCTGGAGAATCCACCCGGAAAGCAGGAGCAGGAACTTTTCCTCAATACCCCCCACCCCTTACTTCCAATATCTACTACTCAGCCTTTCTTAACATCATTCTCCTTAAGTAACCCCCACTAGATCCTTTCTCAAGACTGCGTTTTATACAGATTATTTCCATGGACACGGAAATTCTTGTGAATCCATATGTGTTGTTTTCTGTCCAGGATTTAATTTTTTCATGTGTCTGTGGTTTAAAAAGTTACTCTGGGACTTTTCACTCAAACATTTCTGTCTCCTCCCATCTTTTGTCTCTTCCATTGTTTCGTTTTTAGCCCTCTTGGTAGGTCCTTTCCTAGCTAAGTCCCCTGTTCTTTTTATTGTTGGTAAGCTCTCTCTTGTTTGCTGTCCTCTTGGTTGGTTAAGGAAACATGACGAACAAGACTACATGTTGGATCAACAGCAGCTATAGCAAGCTGCCAGAAATGGGACAAAGTGAACCAGTCTTGTGTTTGTTTTGCTAACAGGAGAAGCACAGGATGGAGGTTTAGAGGCCAAACTCGCACATAAAGTCTTTAACAATGTGAGGCTTGTAGGATTTTTCTTAAACTAGATGCATTCCCTAGCCTAGTTGCTTACACATCAGCTGTATCTGTGTTATCATTCCATCCTAAATGTAATTTTAATTTAAAACCTCAGACTCTTTTTATTACAGAAATCATCAGACACCCACCAACTCATACACAATGTTCTTTTCCTCCCTTTCCTCACCGTTAATGCACAAATACAAAGCTGGTGTCATTGTAAGGATGATTGGGATTTTGTGTCCCTTTACTAACCACTAATATAGGCTTATCTGTTGTGCTAGCTGCCTTGTTGTGGCTTTGTATGCTGTTGACCCATCTATATTTAGAATGAGTGGAATCATGTGCCTTCGTGTGTGTGTGTGTGTGTGTGTGTGTGTGTGTGTGTGTGTGTGTGTGTTTGCTCATTGGGGGGTGTTTGCACATAACCAATGTGTAACAAATGAGCTAAATCAATCACATTGTTTCCATCACCGTTGCCTGTGTCTTGTGATCAAAGTTGGTTGTGAAGAGGACACACTGTGTCCAGCCCAGGGTCAGAGTTAAACTCCCCTTTCCAGGAGAGCCAGTTTGATTGGTATTAATTGAGCTGACTTCCTGGAGTTGTTGTTGCTATTCCTGGCTGTTTGAAGTGTTATTTTCTTTTCTTTTAGAGCAGAAAAACTGTGCATCTCAAAGTAATGAGCCAATACTATCTTCCTATTTGTCAGTGATTAGAATCCTGTAGTGAACTACTCAGTCACTGGGCTGAAACTTGTAGTGCAGATAGAGCTGGGCGATAGAATGATAACGATATGTATTGCGAAATAACTTTTTCTCGATAGAAAAATTAATCTATTGCGATAGGCCTCATCTCGCTTGTCCTCTTAAAAAAAGAAAAAAGAAAAAAAAGAACAGCCAATCCAGATTAAGTAGCGCAGAGCCGAACCAATCACAGCTGCAGCGTCACGTCACGTGACTTGTTACGTACAGCACAAGTGCCAAGGCGCACATGTGTGTTTGTTTTTGCAGCCGGGCTGCCCAGGTAATGAAGGAAATGAGTGTGCCGACTAGAGAAAAATCAACCGAGAGCGTGACCGAAGGTTACCGAAGAAAAAAACAATGATGATTCCAATGCCGGAGAGCTTGTCGAACGGAAGGGCCATAGAAGTTCCGTAGTGTGAAGGTATTTCGGCTATTTCAAGTCTGACAAAAAACAGAGTAGCGCGCACTGTAAATTGTGCCGAAAGCAAGTCTGGAAATACAATAAACCGGTGCATGCTCAATCTCTGACTGAAAGCGCTAATTCGTCATTCGGCTTTTGTCAGACTAAAGTCACTGTTAAAACTGTTTGAAAAGCTAAGCTATACAACAAGGAGAGATTGAGAATTTCCTGTTAGTTCTCAGTTTATTTGATATTGACAAAAGTTAGTCAATTTTGTCTGTTCTTCTGTAAAACGAACCAAGATTTATTTTTAGAATTAAAATTTTGTTTCTAAGTGGAATTGACAATTTAGTAGTCTGTTTTGTTTGTTCTATTTTGAAACTTAAACGCTTTAGCGGCTGCGTTTTGTGTAGTTTGCAATATTTGCCTTTATTTATCTGAAACTGAAGTTTCATGTTCCTTAAGTACATCTACCCTGTTAAACTTATTATGGGAAATAAATATTTAAATTAAAACAAGCTCCTAATTATTTCACATTTTACTTGTGAGCAACGGCACATTTAAATCTTACAAATATAGTTATTTGGCTTATATCGTGATATATATCGTTATCGCCAGAAATGAAAAAAACATATCGTGATATGAAAAAAATCTTATATCGCCCAGCTCTAAGTGCAGATGTTCAGTTTTATACCTTTAATTTGGACAAACTGAACCGAAGCTATGTTAGCAGCATAATGCGGTTGTTTCTGTCCTGGATGCAGTTTTCCACTTTACCATTTATCTCGTCCATTTGTGCGATAAAAATAAATGCCCATATCCATTCTCTAGACTATGTCGCTATTTTCCTTCTCTGACACGCAAACTAAAATCAGCTGATTGTAGTGCGAGTGCAAGAACTGATAAGCGGGATTGATAGGCAGGCAGACTAACAATTCCAAGGAATTGGACTACTGGGAATCGGTTTTCTACAAGAACCGGTTCTTAATTCCCATCCCTATTGAATAGGCTGACATGCATTTATCTAAAGAAGAAACTAATACATTTTGAGTGGAATAAGTGGTTAATGAATTTATTTGATTAATTATTAACAAATAAATGTCATGTTTCATTGGTTAATCTGTGCAATTTAAATAGACTGAAATCTCTCTAAAAGGCCAGTCTGTATTTAAAATGCCTACAAGAGACTGCTCTGCTTTTCCACAAAGGTTTTTTTTTTGTGTGTTACTGTGGGGTTTTCCAGGGCTGTGGCTGTGTTGAGAAACATGTTCATGTCTTATTTTGTGAAAAGGGGCTTTAAGTTTCTCAAGTGGATACATTTACTCACAGAATTGGAGTTGAACAGTCTTCTCAGAACAAGAGAGAACTTGTTGCATTCAGATTTGTGCTGTAGCTGGACAGTGTTGTATTGATAGACTTTGCTGAGGGAGATGTTTGGGGAAAAAATGAGTCACACCCCTTACTCCAAACTGCTTTATTTTTTATGCTGGTTCCAGCCTTTTGATTTGCTGGTTATTGTTTGTTTACCATTCTTTAAATATGGTGGAACAGCCAAATTAAAACATGAAGACAGCCAAATGTCTTCATGTTCCGCCATATTTAAAAAACACTAGCAGGATCACCAAGAACTTCACGTACTATATTATGAATGGGAACAACTTCTTTGTGGCATGATTACTAACGATTTTTATGTAATAACAAGAATGTGATTGCAGGCTAACAAATAAAAACTGGTGTTGCATATGTAGACAGTGATCTTGTTACAGTGATCTCTTGTTTTTCCTTTCTGTGTATCTGTTGTACCTCCTGTGCCAGCACAGTGGCTGTGTTGTGGGAGAAAGGTGGGCAGTTTGATGTGAGGTTGACAGTGGAGAAATTATACTATGAAGCAGGGCTGTGTTGAAAGCAGCACCTTTGTCTTGTTGCCAGAGAGGGTGTCAGAGGGCAGTGCCAGGGCAGGGATGGCACACAGAGTTCACATTGTTCACATCTGGGAAATGCTGTGTCAGCCTCTCTCCCTCTGAGCTTTCCCTGTGTGTTTGTGTCTGACTTTCTTTTTCAGCATTTCTTCGCAATGATTCATCATCTCCCAGCATGCCCACGACCGTGCCTACTGGTATAGGAGCAAAGCTAACATACCTATGTCTCATTTAAAATGACACAATGCGCTTCTATCACTTTGTTTTGTGTTGTTTTTATTGGTTGTCTCATTCTGATTGTCTCATGCCTCTCACATTTTTATTTTGGCTCTACACACACACACACACACACACACACACACACACACACACACACACACACACACACACACACACACACACACACAGTAGGTTGTTATTCATGGAGCTCCCTTGCATCTATTTACAGAAACAGGTGTTTGAGGTGTGTTTGTAGAGGTGAAGAAGTTCGTCATAGTTCCAGTGAAGCTCTCAGTGACTCTATAATGACTCATGTGGTGAGAGAGCGTGGATTCACTGTGGGAGGAACTGACCTCTTGACCTTTTAACCTTGGAGTAATTGCCCAGTAAGCGTGAAGTGGGATCCTGATTTCATGGTGTTAAGTTTTCCAAGCTTTGCTCAGTGTTTGTCTCCTTTAGCCATGGAACACAAAAACAGACACACACACACACACACACACACACACACACACACACACACACACACACACAGCAAGCTTCTGGCTAGTGAATCGATCTGACAGTATGTATGTGTTAGTGGCATCCATTCATTGCTGATGTAAAACTCATTCTAGGTGTAGTCATCTGCATTGGAAGCGGGTTCATATAGTTATATCAACATTCTTCCAAACATTTGAATGATGTAAAAGCTTCTTTATATACAGATGTTTTTCACTGTTTTCTTTCGTTTTGTCTTTATATTGTAGTTTGTGGGAGAACAGGAAGCTTTTTGTGTT
Source organism: Pelmatolapia mariae (assembly GCF_036321145.2). Lineage (NCBI taxonomy): Eukaryota > Metazoa > Chordata > Actinopteri > Cichliformes > Cichlidae > Pelmatolapia > Pelmatolapia mariae. The sequence continues at coordinate 7,092,933 of NC_086227.1, forward strand.
GTGAAGGGATGCGTGGGAAAAGAAGCATGTACATCATTTTTAATCTCAAACAAAATTACTCTAACAATGTAGTATTTTTGATTTGTCTTTGACATGTTTGTTTGACACATTTTACTTGCTGGTGGTTAGTATTGCTTAGTCAGGCCTTGTTATGGACTCGTTATGTAAATTTTGATGGTTCTCTTAGTCTGCCCGAGTCAGTTCAAATATTTGACAAAAGATTACATTTATGTAATAATTACTTTTTTAAGCTAGCTATGCACCACTACTTCTGTAAGTTTAACCAGAGTATTCAGGATTTCTGCTTTACATCTTAATGTTTTCCAGTCATTTGGATATAACTGAGTTTTAATCATGGAACAATTCCTGTTCCCAGATGGAGTAAGGCTTGTCTCATTCATAGGAATGAAGAATTACATCATCCTTGGAGCAGAGTGGAGTAACTCCAAGGCTCCCTTCACACACCTCACTCTCATTCCTTCCATCTATCCCCCCACCCCATCCCAAGTTTCTGCCTCCCTCTTACCCTACCTCCTCCCCCTTAGCTGTCTTACTCTAAGTGTAGGCTGTCTGTTTCTGGACAGTTTGGTCTGGTGCAGTATTTATTTCCATTCATGGCATCCATTCACATTAGCTGATCTCCTTACTAAAGGCATCTGAAATCCAAATCACTAAATCAAGCACTTGTGAGTGAGTGGGGCCAGCTTTGCTCACAGATGCAAAGGGAGAGTGTGGGTGGGGTTGGTCTGATGAGTGGAACAGAAAAATCTGAAGAGTCATTCATTTTTGATAGATTAGAATACTGATGGTGATCTACCAAAACATTAGGTAATTCACACACAGCAGTTCTCCTGCTGTTGAAAACATTGTATTAATTTTTTTAATAAAGAGTGATAGTGCACTCGGCTTCAAAACTTGAAAGGACGTATAGTAGTGGTGCAATGGATCACGGTTGATCCGTAATCCGAACCGATCCCACGCCACGGTTCGGCACGCACGTGATTCGAAAAAGAAGAAAAAAAAGTATGTGTATGGTGCGCGTGGTGGGTCTGTCAAGCGATAGTTATGGCCAGTGCTAGCGGTCCAAGTGGAGGAGCAGAGGAGTTTGCGGTATTTAAGCAGCCCTTTGCTGCCCAATCCGACCGGGCTAAAGCTATTACAAAAGCTATTGGGGTGTTTAGCTGCAGACGGGAGGCCGTATTCCGTTGTGCAAAACAAGGGGTTTAAACTATGATGAACGTGCTTGAGCCACGCTATGATATCCCGTTCGCGTCCACTTTAGTGGCAAGATCGTTCCAAGCATGTATGAGCAGGAAAAGATTTAAGTTGTGGCTGAACTGTCCCAGGCATCTTCTGTTGCCCTAACTACTACAAATGGGTGGACCTCCAGGGCAATGGAAAGCTACGTGACCGTGACAGCTCATTATATCACAGCAGAGTGCGATATAATGAGCGGTATGTATTATTGTAGGGTCTACCTTACAATATAAAGCGCCTTGAGGTGACTGTTGTTGTGATTTGGCGCTTTATAAGTAAAATTGAATTGAATTGAGTGGTAGATAGAAAGACTGTACTGCCCTATATTGTACCATCATTTTTTTTTAAATAATTGCGTGGAATGAGTCTTGAGTTGAATGTTTTTAACAGGCAAAAAATACTTCAATAAGTAAATGTTAAATTTTTGTCTTTTTTCTTTTTTTACTGAGCCAAAAATTGATCCGATCCGTGACTTAAAACTGTGATCCGATCCGAACCGTGAGATTTTTTTGATCCGTTGCACCACTAACGTATAGGGTGACCGGTATAGGAGAATATGGCAAAGAAAGAGAGCACTGGTTTACCTACATTTATTACATGACAAAAAGACCAACACGCCCTCATCAGACTGTAATTTCATCAAATGGCAGTCTCAATATAAGAAGTTTGCCACCACATTTTCTCCTTTATCTAAAGCAGTGGTTCTTAACCTTGTTGGAGACACCGAACCCCACCAGTTTCATATGCGCATTCACCGAACCCCTCTTTAGTGAAATTTTTTTTTTTTTTCAAATTCAAGACATAGATATGTTTTTTTACTGGTGCACAAAATGATCCGTGCATGAACATCACCTTGTTCAAAGAACAAAACCAACACAATGCATGAACTTACAAGAAATTACATACCTGCAAATCAGTGTGACTTCTGCTGTTGCCTTTGAGAGACCAGTTCAGATATGCGTGGCTTCACCTTGGCAAGTGCCAGTCTCATGTCATTTTCACAGAAAAGTCTGTTCCTTTTCTTCGTTTTTATGTCCAGCATCGTCGAAAAGGATTGCTCGCAAAGATATGTTGTAACAAATGGTATAAAAAAAACCAGGGCTTTCTTAGCTGAAATGCGCTGAAAATGCGGTGCCTCAGAGCACTATTTCGCACATAGTTCACACATTCCACCACAGTTTTTAATACTTCTGCCATTGTTGGAGGAAAGTTTTTTGTTGCCAATGCATGCCTGTGCAAAATACAATGAGTCACAATGATGTGTGGTGCATCGGCTTTTACTAGCACACCAAAGCCAGAGTTTCTTCCTAGCATGACTGGAGCTCCGTCCGTACAAACTGCAGAAACCATGTCCCATGAAAGATTGTTGTCTCTGAAGAAGTCATCCACAAGCTTCTTCACATCGGCTGCCTTAGTTGTTGTTGTAAGAGGCTTACAAAATAAAAAATCTTCTTTTATCATGTCATCTTTCACATAGTCCACAAAAACAGTAAGCTGGTTTAGATTAGCAACGTCTGTGCTCTCATCGAGCTGAAGGCTGAATTTTGCCGGGCTTGAAATCAGATCAGCGACTACTTGAGCCAAGATGTCTTTACTCATGTCTTCTATTCTGTCGCTGACGGTGTCATTTGAAAGAGGAATTTGGGATAATTTACCTTCGGCCGCTGTTCCGAGAATCAGATTTGCCATCTTTAACGCAGCTGGTTTCACGAGTGTTTTACCAATGGTGTGTGGCTTGCCCTGCTTTGCGATCAGGTAAGCAACTTCGTACGATGCTGTGAGGATCGGTTTGTTAACGGCTACAAATCCAAGAGCAGGCAGAGTGGGCCTTTCACCGAATCTGGCTCTCTTCACCTTGAACTCAGCAAGTGTTGTGTTCTTGTATTCCCCGTCTCCATGCAGCTTCAAGAAGTGTTCCTTTAGTTTTGCCGGTGCGAGACTACAGTTGCTCAACTTGGCGTTGCAAATCATGCAGATAGGACGCTCACTCCCATCACGTTCCGTGATACATGTGAATCCATACTGTACATATTCGTCCGACCACTTTCTTCTTTTGCCCGACATAGTTAGTATGGATTAAAATGTTAAAATAAATCACACGAAGTACTACCACTACATTCACCTGTTGACTACTGCGCGCGCTACATTCCCCGCAGCCCTGATTGGCCAAGCAGTGTAGCATGACAGTCTGCAGCCAGTGATGGCCAGAAGGGGGCGTGTCATCACAAATTTACACGATAATTCGGGTGTGTCTGGACCTCTGTGACCTCTGCGGTGGAGGCTCTGCCGAACCCCTGAGACCGGCTCACCGAACCCCTAGGGTTCGATCGAACCCAGGTTAAGAACCACTGATCTAAAGAATTTGAGGAAAACGTGGATTCATGTGCTACATACAGAACACTCTGAAGTTTTGAATGTGAAGTTGTTGTTTTTTTGTTATAGGTGCTTCTTTTTGTGATATTTCATTAAACATTTATTTCACTTTATAGAGCTTTTATTTGCTCTGTGTATATTTTTATATGTTCCTGTTTCTAGTAGTTTTGATATGCTGCTGGTTGTTACTATTTTGTGAAATTATGACAGTATATTATGATGGTGATTATGCCCTCTGGCACTGGAGTCTCACCTGGGTTTTATATGTTTTGATTGTCGTTTGTCTTAAACTACACTGATGTTGGCTTATTGCGGAAACATGTCTGTCTTTTAGCCTTTTTTTGTAATTAAAGTCTTTATTTGTTTTTAACATATAACCAAACAAAACAACAACAAAAAACAAAAAAACAAAGACGGCTTCCAATCCCATGGTTAATTCACCTTTGCATTTTGGGTATATTTTTAATAGTTACTAACATTCAGTACACAAAAAAAAGGGACAATAAAATCAAATTCTTAAGTTATTCCATTACTGAGAGCCTAAACAAACATACAACACAGCAAGCATAAAATTTAACAAAAGATAATTGCCCTGACAAAATAAAATCCATCAATCTCAGCCAAAAACACATGCCCATGATTTGTCAGAGCCCTCCATATTATCATTAATCCTAGCCAAGAATTTTTCATACGAAACCGTTTTCAGCATATTTTCTTCCCACCTATTATATTCTGGAGGAACCCCTACCTTTATAACCACAAAATCATATTTTGAAACCCCAGGTAACACAGGCCGATCCCCTAATAAGCACAGTCTTGGTGACAAGGGTATTGTCAAACCAATCCACCTTTCTATTTTGTCCAATACTTTTTGCCAAAAGGGATAAACTTTCCCACATTCCCAAATAGCATGCATAAATGTCCCTGGATCTGAGCTACATTTCCAGCATATATTATTGGGACTGATTCCCCATTCTATTAAGTTTAGAAGGAGTTAAGTACCATCTGTGTATTAATTTGTACTGAGTAAATTTACCCCTGGCCTCTCTTATATATTTATTGGAGAATGACAAAATTCTACACCAATCTTCTTTAGAAATTACACAACTCAAATCTCTCTGCCATATAATCCTCAAGTTTTCACATATCCCTTTTTTTAGATTGTTAAACAGTTTGTAGAAAACATGTGCTGTTCTGGAAAATTATAAAAATTCCACCACCGTATTTGTGCTTTGAGTACATTTTCCTTTGGTAATACAATCCCTTATTTGTAAATATTTCCAAAAATCATTTTCTCTTATCAAACCATATTTTTGTGTTAATTCAGCGAATGACATAAACGCTCCCCCTGAGTAAAGATCACTTATCCTGTGTATGCCTTTGACAAGCCATTCCTTCCAGTACACCGTTTTTTTCCCAATTTGTACAGCAGTGTTGTGAGGTATAAGGCTGTCTTAAATGAGATGCTCCACACATCTTGTGCACCTCTACCCAGACAGCCTTAGAATACCTGAGCACTGGGCTATCATGAAAGTCTTGTCCATTAATAGCTGAGCCCTGTGAGAGAACATCCAAGGGTGTAAAAGGGCTCACTAGTTCCTGTTCAATTTTAATCCAGCTCAGCTCAGAGTCTGATCCTGTCCAGTATTTGACCAGTCTTGACATTTCAAATGCTAAATTATACAACTTCACATTTGGAAGGGCCATTCCCCCAGTGTCTTGAGAAGCCCACATTTTCTTTATATTCACTCTTGGCTTTTTGTTATTCCATAAAAAATCTTTAATTAGATTCTCAAATTGACTAAATATGTGTAAAGGAATTCTTACAGGTAACATCATGGAAACATAATTGAACTGCGGGGCCACCATCATTTTAATCACATTAATTTTACCCCATAATGTAATATTCAATTTACCCCATTTATCCAGATTTGTTTTTATCTTTAGGAGGAGAGGTTCCATATTTGAAAGCATAATATCCTCTAATTTTGGGTTTAATATTCCTAAATACTTCATACCTGGAGGTAAATACTTAAAATTGAATGTATCTAGAATGACATGATGCTGATAGTGGCATGCCTTCTGATTTGTACCAATTTATCTTATAACCTGACAACCTTGAAAATGACTCATGTGAGTAGCACTGGTAGAGACTGCATGGGATCCTTTAATACTGCTAAGATGTCATCAGCATATAGAAATAACTTGTGCTCCATACCCCCTGCGTGAACACCTCTGATATCCCTGTTAGCTTGAATAGCTAAGGACAGTGGTTCCAGAAATATTGTGAAGAGCAGCAGGGACAAAGAACACCCCTGCCGGGTCCTGTGAGTGAGATGGAAAAACTCTGACACCAATCCATTTGTCAAAACTGCTGCCCATGGACTTGAATATACAGTTTTGACCCAGTTACAAAATCACAGGCCCAAACCCAAACTTTGCATGGGTTGTCATAGAGCTGGGTGATATAAAATTTTTTCATATCACGATATGTTTTTTTCATTTCAGGCGATAACGATATATATCATGATATAAGCCAAATAACTATATTTGTAAGATTTAAATGTGCCGTTGCTCACAAGTAAAATGTGAAATAATTAGCAACTTGTTTTAATTAAAATATTTATTTCCCATAATAAGTTCAACAGGGTAGATGTACTTAAGGAACATGAGACTTCAGTTTCAGATAAATAAAGGCAAATATTGCAAACTACACAAAAGGCAGCCGCTAAAGCGTTTAAGTTTCAAAATAGAACAAACAAAACAGACTACTAAATTGTCAATTCCACTTAGAAACAAAATATTAATTCTAAAAATAAATCTTGGTTCGTTTTACGGAAGAACAGACAAAATTGACTAACTTTTGTCAATATCAAATAAACTGAGAACTAACAGGAAATTCTCAATCTCTCCTTGTTGTATAGCTTAGCCTTTCAAACAGTTTTAACAGTGACTTTAGTCTGACAAAAGCCGAATGACGAATTGGCGCTTTCAGTCAGAGATTGAGCATGCACCGGTTTATTGTATTTCCAGACTTGCTTTCGGCACAATTTACAGTGCGCGCTACTCTGTTTTTTGTCAGACTTGAAATAGCCGAAATACCTTCACACTACGGAACTTCTATGGCCCTTCCGTTCGACAAGCTCTCCGGCATTGGAACCATCATCGGTTTTTTCTTCGGCAACCTTCGGTCACGCTCTCGGTTGATTTTTCTCTAGTCGGCACACTCATTTCCTTCATTACCTGGGCAGCCCGGCTGCAAAAACAAATACACATGTGCGCCTTGGTACTTGTGCTGTACGTAACAAGTCACGTGACGTGACGCTGCGGCTGTGATTGGTTCGGCTCTACGCTACTTAATTTGGATTGGCTGTTCTTTTTTTCTTTTTTTTTTTTTAAGAGGACAAGAGAGATGAGGCCTATCGCAATAGATAAATTTTTCTATCGAGAAAAGGTTATTTCGCAATACATATCGTTATCGTTCTATCGCCCAGCTGTAGGTTGTCATAAGGAAGCCCCATTCTACCCGGCCAAAAGCCTTCTCCCCATCAAGAGAGAAGGCCGCAACCGGGGCTAGACTAGATTTGCTTTTGTGCATGAGATGAAGAAGTCTTCTAATGTTATCACCTGAAGACCTATTCTTAATAAAATGAACCTGATCACCATTGATGATATCTGGTAATATTTGATCTAAGCGGAAGGCCAAAACCTTTGTCAGAATTTTGCAATCGACTCCTAAAAGGCTTACTGGCCGGTAATTTGCTGGGTCTGATATATCCCTATCCTTTTTAGGAATAAGGGAGATTAGTGCATCAATAAATGTACTCGGTAAGGAGCCTATTTCTAGTGCCTCAAGATAAACTTTATGCAAGACTGGAGCTAAAATATCAATATATTTCTAATAATACTCAATCGGGAAGCCATCCAAGCTTGGCGATTTCCCATTTTTCATTGATGAGATCGCAGCTCTGACCTCTTCTTCATTTACCGTGGCATGATCACTAATGGCAATGGCACCAATCTCACAATCTACAACTGAATCTACCAAAGATTTTGATATTAAGGCGAAATCTATCCTTGAATACATTTTATGACAATTGGAGTAAAATGTATATTTCCTTGAACTAGGATTAACTAACCTCCAAATGTCTACTAGGCAAAGATCCTCCGTCAGCAATTGAATAGCCTCTCTGTCCCTGGGTGTAGACCTACCCCTGGGTTTGCTCTTATCAATTATCCCATCCATCACCTGGTTGAAATCTCCGGCCAATATTACCTGCCCCTCACGATCACCTATTATCTTGTTAATTCTGTGAGGGGGAAAAAAAAAATAAAAAAAAATAAAAAATCTGGTTCATTCTTTATTAGGTGCATAGATATTACACAAAACCATTCAAACCCCATTGATTAAAGCTTCCAAGCATATAGTGCGCCCTTCTTTATCATTATATTTTTTTCAGCAACACAAAGCTTAATTTTAAATTAATAAGGATCAAAACACCATTTTGTTTACTTGAGTTTACTTTGTTTACTTGAGTATGAACTATGAAAAATGGAGTCTCTTTTAAACTTTGCTGGAGAAGAAGAGGCAATAATGTGGGATTCCTGAATAAACGCTATATCTGTATGTTTAGATTTTAAGTATGTCAGAACCTTCCTCCTTTTAATTGGGTCCCCACATCCTTTTATGTTCCACGATATTATTTTAGTATACCTGTTCATCTCTTTCTAATAAAAAATGGGGGAAGGACACTCCCTGTGCACTTTACAACACAACACAAATATATACATAGGCACTCAATATTACAAAACCCATCTGGTCCCATCAAACTAGCTGTCTTAAAAAACAAACCTGAACAAAACGAACACCCTTCTTTGCATAACAACCCAGAACAACGTTGCTAAGCAACCCCTCCCTCCCATTCTACCCAACCCTAACTAACTTTAACTTGAGTCACTAAACTTTCCTTGGTCCGTGAGACATGTTAACTGTCCGACAGCAGCACAGCCGCCGCAGCCCCGTTCTACCCATTGTTTATTTGTTACCTTAGTTTTTTTTTTTAAATTCACATACATTTCTCCGATTTGTTACATTATGCCCTGCACTCCTCTAAGTCGACTCCTGCAGAAATTTCTTGGCCTCCTTTCCGTCTTTGAATGTTTTCTTTTGTCACGTAAAAATAAGTGTTGCAGGATACACCAGCCTATGCTTCACTTGTAGCTCTCGGAGACGCTTCTTCACCAGGTTGAATGCTTTCCTCTTCTCTGCCAGCTCTCTTGTAACATCTTCAAAGAAGGAAAGCTTGGCGCCTTGCCAGTCGATTCCACGCTTCTCTCTGGCCACCCGTAGTACTTTCTCCCTGGCAGATGAACGTAGAAAGCGGACATGTAATGCCCTGGGAGGCTCGTTAGATTCCGGCATTGGTACAGGGGAACAATGCGCACGTTCAATTTCAAATTCACTTCCAGAAAGCTCAAGTGCTTTGGCCAGAATCTCCGTCACATTTTTATCCACTTTCCCGGGTTCCTCCATGCCTTCTTTAAGTCCAATAATCTGTACATTGTTTCTCCTACTACGGTTTTCAAGGTCCTCCACTCGTGACCACAACACCTCCAACCTTTTCTCAAATTTGTCCACTTTTGCCTCAGTAAGCACGCTGGCATCTTCCATGTCTAATATACGTTGTTCCGCCTCTCCTAACCTCAATTTTATCTCTTCCACTGAATCTTTTAGTTCTTTAGTCGCTTCTTTAATAGTGGTGACATCTTTTGCTACGACCTGAAGAGTAGCATTCATTTTCTTAATTTTGTCCTTTTAGCTCTCGCTCCCCGTACCTTCCTCCGCTGCTGCTGGAGAGGCGGCATCAGATGCAGGTGTGTTTTCGGGCGGCTCCGGAACGAGGCTAATGCTAGCTTGCTTCTTCCTCATGGTAGCTCCCTTGAAAAAGTTTGCTTTGTTATTACCTGCCATTTTTCAAAGGCTGTAATCCTTGAAAAACTTCAAAGTCGACAAGGGGCGTCCACTTTATGACTACAACTGAAGTGTGCGTTTCCAAATTCAGAACATTAATCAACAGGCTTTAGGAGCTCCTCTAGTGTGCAGCCATCTTCCTCGGCAGTCCCACGTGACTCCTGTCTTTTAGCCTTTTAATAAATATAGGGACAGTTTTTTGGGGGTTTTTTTGTTGTTGTTTTTTGTTGTTTTTGTTTTTTTTTCTTTCAGAGAGTGCCAGTGGCCTATTTGTTTTCTATTGTAGAAACATCCCTTAAGGTATTATTGTGTTTCTGTGGCGACTACAGGTCACTGAGGGGTTGCAGAGGTGGGATTTCCTCTCAGTCAAGCAATTGATTGCAGGATTGGAAAGTCTAAAGAACTTTTGACCACTGTGTTGGGAGAAATTTTTGCCACCTTCAGAACTCTGTTAATTTGAGTTTGGCAACAGAGCGCAGATTTAGTTTTCAGAACAAATCTTAGATGAAAAGATGTCTGTCCAAATTAAAGGTATAAACTGAACAGTTGTCTCTCATGCATATTTGCCTGTTCAGGCACAAAGGACGTGGTGTTTAAGAGTTCGTTGCTGTTACTGTTAACTTGAAATGTGAAGGTGCCGACGTTAATAGTGACCTTATAGTTGGTGTCTCTTTTTTGGATGCTCTGCCTTAAATCCTACTAAATGTCTCATTATCAGGTAAAAATGAAAGGTTTATAGATTATGAGAGAATTTTTATAAACCTGCTCTCTAAATAACAACTAGGAAGTCTAAAAGCAAACTAAATCGTCAAAATACATACCAGCCTGGAGTAAATGTGTGTATTCACCTTGCGGTGCTGGTCATCTTTCATTAGGAGATTGTGGCGTGGGTGTGGTCTCTGGCCAGCTGCAGAGGAGGGGTGGCGCAGCGAGCTCCTGGGGCGGCGCAGAGGCGGGGTGAACAGGTGTGCTGGGATGTGAATGTGATTGTGACTCTTTATATGTTCACAGTGACAGTTGGAGAAAGGAGAGCGGACGTGATAGCGGGAGTGTCTGTGTCCCATTGCAAACCACAGTATTTTTACTGTTCAAATAAAGAACTGCTGTCACCACGTCCGTGTCTTGTACGTGTGTAAAGGGTCCAACTTCACAGAGATGTAAACGTGAGCCTTGTTTAGAGGGCTTCAGGGTTTACGGGTCTTCCATCTGCCCAGTCAGAGCTGCATCTGTCCACTTGACAGGGCAGAGAGAGCTGTACATCAACACAGTAAGACCTTGGGATGTCTTTGAACAGGAGGATAAGCTGATGGATTTTTTTTTTTTTCTTCTTCTGTTTTCCCCCCCCCTAGCTCATGTGTGGGATTTCAAAGTAAGACACGTTTTGTTAAGAATTACTACTGTGGACAGATCATACAGACGTGTCTCACAAGCCGGAAGTGAAGCCGGCCTTCTTAGTGCCTCGTGTCTCTATTTGTGTGTCTGTCAGAGTTGTTGCCCTGACCTGTTTGTATCTATAGCCCTGGTCCAAGATGATAGGAATGGACCCCTTATGGCCTACTGACTGGGACAACAATAGAGCTCCATGACCTCCACGTTATGTCCAAAGCTGTATGGCCTCTGTTAGCAATCTACAGACCTGGGTGTTTTTAGAAGGAACAAAATAGAACGATGATGGTGCAGTGGGTCTGACATCATCTTGGTGTCTTCTATTTTCAGTCATACATGTGTTCACTAATTCATCTGTCTATCTATAAATTACATTCCCCTCTGCTGCTCCTTTAGATATCATAAAAGAAATCTTACTTTAAGCATTGTTCAAACTGGTGAATTTTTCATTTCTATTCCATGTTTTTTTTTTTAATTTTCTCCTTCATTTTGTCCTGCAGGTATAATTAGCCAATGGCAGAGTGAGCCCAAGGAGCGTGTCATCTCCCTCGTCCTTACCCATCTTCCACTGCTCAAACCGGGTAACGTTGAAGCTAAGGGAGAATACATGCGCTTGCTGCCTCGCATCCTGGCCCACACGATCGAGCACGGCCATCACCTGGAGGAGTCTCGGCAGCTCCTTTCCTACGCCCTCATCCACCCCGCCACCTCCCCTGAAGACCGCGCTGCTCTGGCACTCTGGCTCAACCACCTGGAGGAGAGAGAGAGAGACTCATTGGAAAGGCCTCCTCCTGCCGGGCCTCACCATCACCACCAGTCTACACCTCCTTCGACCCTGACCTCATCTGGATCTTGCTCTTCTACCAACACCTCTTCATCAGGCATTCCCTACTTGCATCACCACCAACGTTATGGCTCAGATGACCGCCTCAATGGGTGGCAGAGCTCCAGGGATTCAGGAATAGGTGGAGGCTGGCATCAGCATGGCTGCGAAAACGGACACCTCCCTCTCTACCCATCATCCTCTGTGCCTGCAACCATCAATACTGTTGGAATTGGTGGAGGCAGTAACGCGAGTAAGTGAAAACCTGTCCTGTCTTTCCTCTGTTTCTTTCATAGGAGCCACAGACTGGGGCATTTAATGATGTAATAAATATTGTAATACAGTGGGTTACATTTCTGCAACATCCTGTAAAATCTTTCCTAATTTCAGATTTCGACTGATAACTTATTATTCATTTCCTTGTAATCTGTCAGGTAATTATTAAAATTATAGATGTTCATATTAAATACAGCAATAGTTTAAAATTATGAGATCAGCTTATATTCCTATGAGCCAAACGCTCAGGTTTGAAGCTTGTCTAAACCCTCTATTTAAAACAGAGCCTGACAGTTTTACTGAGAATAAGTGCCCATATATGGTCCATGTGAGCGTCCACTTTTCCTCTGAAAACAGAAGCCCCACCCACCTGTTGTCCAAACCACTTGTTTGCTAGGAGTACCCAATCACAAGAGAGTTGGTTTAAAAAGATGGGGAAGGGAGCTAAAATTGCTTTCTTTTTCAGAGTTGATGAACCGAGTAGCTTCATAAGGGCCCACTAAAGAAATCGCACAAAAAGCACAAAAGCATCTATAACAAGGCACAAAAAAGGCAGTCCACATTTAAAAACAGTCTTTTTAAATACTTGTTTCATTATAAATAAATTAAACAAATGTATAAGAAACACTCTACACTGAACGTAAACAAGTACTGAGCAAATAGTCACAGCAGTTAATACACCCTGACCAGACCGAGTACACTCTGAAGAACCCACACAGCAACTACAGAGGCTGAGTGTTGGGTGGAAGACAACACACAGGGAGGGCTGGGCTGTTGGAATTGAACATAACTATGGTCAGAGCAGGATATTTCCAGACAAGAATGCAAGAGCTCTGTTTTTTTTTTTCTTTTTCTTTTTCTTTTTTTTTTTCCTGGGAGATGAAAGAAACAGCTGAAGGTTTATAAATAAAGGCACATTTAAAGCTCTGCTTGCTGCTCCAAGAAAGATCCTCTTGTATGTTAGACTGCTAACAGCTTGGGTCCCAAACAAGACCATAGGATTTCACAACTGATAAACTAGAGTTACCCCAGCTACCAGTACAGGATTGGTGGAGACAGAGAGCATAGGTATATTTTCTTGTGTGTGTTTGTTTTTTTTAATATAAATGTTAAACGAATAGAAGCATTGGACACACTCAAAGCAAATTGGTATTTATGTGTTGGCATTTAGAGTTATAGAATGATCACGGGGAGGTGGTTCTGGCATCAAGTCAGTGTTTGGCTTAGGTATTTAATTTGAGTTATTAAAAATTATTTTTACGTTGTTGGTCAACATCTGGTTATGTGTTCATCTGGTTACATTAAGGGCTATAGGAGTATAATGGTCCAATCACATCAACCTGTGTTCTACTGAGAGAACACCCTGATGACACCCCACCCATACTCTAAGCTTTAGTCCAAACCACAGCAGCACATACCACCCATCCTTTCCCTTGTAAGGCAGCCTTTGTGGCAGACTGTATTTAGGGAAAATGGCTAATATTTAGGGACTGGAACTTGAAATGTTAGCTGGGCACCTATTTTAAACGGAGCCCATGAAGTCCTATACATAGCGCCAACAGCAAGAGCACCACATATAGGAGGAGGAGAGAGAGACTGGACTATCGGTGGCAGTTTACCCTGCCAGACAGGTGACACAAAAAAGCTGTTTGCTCTTCTCCACCTTTTCATTCTCTTCATCCACTTCAGCAGTCTCAGGAAAATGTGTGATGCTAGAACTGTTTTGAGATGAAAGTATTGCTATTTTAGTAGTAATGGTAACCTTGGTTTGACCCCATAAGAGTAGACTTCACTTACTAAGATGAAGAAATGAAGAGGAAAGGCTTTTCAAGCAAATGGATATCTTGGTCGATGGATTTACTTAAGTTATTTACACAGTGGAAAAATATTTCCTCAGGTCATTGAACAGGCATTGTTTAGTATGTTGCTTGGAGGTTGAAACTTAACATAACTACTTATGTCACAGATGAGCTGTAGTTTATAGTGAGCAGGAAATTCTGATTTTGAGTACTCTAATAATGCAAGATGATTATGATTAATGTAAGCTCTAAAGAGGCATATTTGTGCTACTTTTTTTTTTTTTTAAGCCAACTATGGAATTTTTGAGGGCTCTATATAGAGGATAAATTTACACACTGAGAATGTACACTTGCATAAAATCCCAGGCAGAAAATGCAGTGCATATATTAAACAGGCACAACATCATTTGAGACGCAGCACAAAGGGGAAATAAACCTGAGAGTCATATGTATTTTCTGTTTTGCAAATGCAGCTGCATTCTTCCAATAGCACAAAAAACACTTCATTTTACTTTAATGTCTGAACTACTTTGTGTTTGGTCGCTTATTTCTTTGTTGTAACAATGCTTCTTGGCAATAACTGGTGTCATATTTGTAAGGAAAATGCATTTGTCGATTGAGTGGAGTACATGGGTTGTGCCAATGGAAAAACTTGCCAAATCTTCTCTGCCACTGCCAAACAGCTTATTCAGCTATTGACTGTTGGTTTGAGATTATGGAATCCCAGGTGCTGATAAACAGGTGCCCAATTAGTCCCTGATAAGCAGCACCTGTGAGCTTCGACCTTGCTACAGTGGAAAATTGGTGTCTGCTCCAGGCATGCCAAATTTGACTGATCTGGATAGGGTGTGTGCCATAGGGGAACTTCAAGCTGATGTTCTGTAAAACAAAGATGCAGCACGATTTGAAGTGAGAGCTAGTACCGTCTCCCAATTGAAGTTCCATATAACAGGGAATGTTGGAGACAGGCTGCAAATTGGGCGTCCCAAGAAGATGGCAGTCATCTACAGATTTGCAGTTAGGATGATATGGCCGATGGGTCTCTACCCAGAACAGACTACACACAGCCTGTCTCATAGGGTGGTCAGGAGGCCTGCTATGACAGCCAGCCTGCGGAAGGATCATTTTTGGGGTGGCTGTAGCTCAGGAGGTAGAGCGGGTCACCTACTGATCGGAAGGTTGGTGGTTCGATCCCTGGATCCTCTAGTCTGCATGCCAAGTATCCTTGGGCAAGAGACTAACCCCAAGTTGCTCTCCGATTCATCCATCGGAGTGTGAATGTGTGTGAATGTCGTTAGAAAAGCACTCAGTTTAGAGTCAGTGCTTGTGGGATTGGGTGTGTGTGGCATGTTGTATAGAGCTCTTTGAGTACTCCAAGACAGTAGAAAAGCGGTCAAGTCACTGTCGGACCCATTAGCGCTGATGTCGGCAACATGTGCACTGGAACCTTAACATGTCAAGGAATATTATGTTCAGCTATGAGTACAGATTCTGCCTAAGACAATTGGAACTAAGAAGCAAAGCTTAGAAAAGAAGCTGTTGCTCAGCATGAGGAGGTGCCATGGGGTTGTGGCTGTTCATGGTTCTTCCACATTATACTGAAGCACCTGGTTGCTACATGAATAAATTCTTAAATTGCCTCATTTTTTCAGACTTCAATCATCCATTCAAATAAACGACACCAAAGAAGGGTCAATAGCACAATAAACTGTTTGACAGTGGCAGAGTTAACAATTAACTGCATTAACTGTTCAGGATCTGCAGCTATTTTTATACACAGTCCCCCATTTTTAGAAGCTAAGACATAATTGGGCTATTGACTGACCGAGGAGTTTCATGTTGTTGGTCTTTTATTTGGTAGCCATTTACTGGAACTCTAAATATGAGGTCCAAAGAGATGTTGATGCAAGTGAAGGAGGCCATTAATAGGCTGAAAAACCAAAATAAACCAATCAGAGACAGCAAAAAGTTTGAGTTGCCCAATCAGTAATCTAATACATTGATAAAAAAGAATGCACACACGAGCTCAGCAGCATCAAAACATAAACATTTAAAATGTTAGTTTGCCTAATTAATTTGGGGCACTGTGTACAAAAATAGCTGTAATTCCTAAACAGTTCATTAATTGTTTGTTTGTTTTTTTAATTTAAAAAACAAACAAAGAACAAAACAAACAAACCCTTGGATCCAACCTTAAGGTCTGGGCTCCAGTCACATATTGATTCAAGTCAACTGTGGTGGTGTACACAGTCATTGTCATTGTCCAAATACATATGGATTAGAAGCCTATAGATCGCCAAAATGTAAAGAAAATGACTTCATGTTCAGTGTTCTTGAACACAGGAGTGCGTGAACTATATAATGTTCCCAGTCAGTCTGAGTGACTAGTGGTGTTGTTGGTTTACAGTCCTTACAAGTGGAGGTGGCAGCCAACAGCACAGTCCCTTAAAGCGCTCAGTGTCCCTCACACCCCCCATGAGTGGCCCCAACAACCAGCCTCTGGGTCACGCATGGCTTTCCCAGGAAGATCTTCGGACTGCTAGAGGCCCAGCCCCAGACCACGCACCTCTCTCTCCACAAAGCAGCATCGCCTCCTCTGGCAGTGGAGGCAGTGAGCATCTGGAGGATGCTGGTTTAGGAGGAGGTTCAGGTCTGCATCGCAGTTCCTTTCATGAAGAGGGCAGTGGCATGAGGGGTGAGTAAGAAAGAGACCTGTTCAATATTCGTGACCTACTCGATTATGGCAAACATTGGAGTGAGGTGGCTGACTCACAGTCGAAATGCGCATAGATGGATAACAGTTTCAAGGGAATAAGGAGAACTCTCGAAATAGCAATGCCAACTCTGGGACAGAGTCACTAGATATTGGATTTTAAGGTAACTTTATAGATTTAATTTCCAAGAATCAAGAGACAAATTAAGATGTCAGAACTAACCACTGATTTTGAAGTCCACACTTGCTTTCACAAAAATGAAACATGAAAACAATTTATCAGTGAGGTGAAATGGGTAATGACAGGCTCCCCTATTTAGATCAAAAGTACTCTCCTAGGTTGACTGATTTGGTGGGAATGAGTATTGAGACAGACTAGGTTCAATACTATAGTCAGCCGAGCTTTCAGACATTCACTACTACCGGTAATTGGATGCGATTCAGGTGGAAGAGCAGGTTGTCCACTAATCAGTCCCACTATATTACAATATTAAAGTGTCTTTGGCAAAGAAACTTTCTTTATTTACATCACTTATTTTCTTTGGTTCCTCCATCACTGATATGGACCACTTCTATGAGGAAACTTATGACTGTCTGCTGTTTGTGCTTTACAAGCATTCAGTAAAAGGGCGTGGCAAGTTGTTAATCCAGTCGTGCAGTTTGTGAGAGGAAGCAGAGGTCAGAACTAATGACCTTATTGACCTTACTCTGAGGCGATCAGTGTCTGCACAGCATCAAACCCTTTCTGGTCGTCTGGGTCTTCTTTTTTTTTTTCTTTTGAAATGCAGTCATTCAGATAAATAGGAATGCAGTTCTGACAGTTTTCATTGATAGTTCTAAGAGAACAACCTGTCATTTGTAAAATCTGTTTTAGAGGGTTTTATTTTTCAGTTGTCTGTTGTTGTTGCTCTCATAGTCTAACAATGAATTACTGCATTACAGACTTGGTTTTGGACTCTTTTATCACATTATGCATGATTCAGCTAAATCGAAAAGTGCCAGTGATCAAATGCTCTCAAAGACCATCAAACTTTGTGTAATCACAAGCCACATCACACCAGGCAGAGTAGGTAGAGATTGAGGATGGGTTTTCGGTGTGCCTTTTTGGTCTCTGAACTCTCTAAACAGGCAAAAAGTATTGCATATTTTAGAAAAGAAAAAAAGCTAAGCCAGCAGCCCTTATTATTCTACGTTAGTACAAAGATGTGTCAGCAATAAGCTTAACAGTTGACCCATTTGTTTGGTTGTCTGCAGCAGTGATTATGTGATATGTCTTTGTCCCTCAGATGTTCCTGCTTGGCTGAAGAGTCTCCGTCTCCATAAGTACGCCGCTCTCTTCTCCACAATGACCTATGATGAGATGATGGCACTGACTGAAGAGCAACTAGAAGCACAGGTAAACACATGTGCACCCACGTACTTGTAGACAAAGTGAGCTGATGTAGTAATAATTTCTACAATTAGTATAGCTTTTATTCTGGACACATTTTATACAGATACCAACTTTATATTTGCACAGTAATTCAGAAATTCCTATTTGTAGGCAAGGCAATAAGTCTGTGTTTAAAAACAAACAAACAAACAAACAGTAGATGAGCATGTACCTCTGGGACATAGGGCCCAGAATTGCAAAAAGAGAAACATGTTAATATCCTGGACTACAAAATCAGTGTAGTCTACGTCAGATCTACTCAAGTTGAAATCCTGATAATGTTGTGTTAAATGGTACAAGACATTTAGTCCTTGATGCTTGTGTGTAAGGACATGGATAGGCTATTCTGAAACAGGGGATGTAGCTAAAATTAACACAACTCCATCCACTGGGAAGTTGTGTACTTCCTCCAGGTGCTGCTAATTCTTTTTTAGGCTGAACCTAATGAAGTGCACATTTTCACTGAGATGTTGTGAACAAAATGTCCAAGAGGAGTCATCATCAACAAAAATTTCCAATCTCCAAATGAAAGACTAATGTAGTCTAAACCAACAGAGCATTTTAAGTAATGAGAATCTGTCCTAAAAAGACAGGCCTAACTCATGTTTATTTAAAAAATAAGCACAAAACCTCTTTCCATTTGGAAAAACCTTATCACACTGTGTTTGCAAGAGAGCTATCATTACATTAGGCCTGTATTGTGTCAATGAGAAGAGATGTTTGATGCCAAACTGTTTCCTTCAACAGAAAGTCACTAAAGGAGCACGGCACAAGATCGTTATCAGCATTCAGAAGCTCAAAGAGAGGCAGAACCTACTCCGGAGCCTGGAAAAGGTCAGAAGGACTACATGTTGCATCCAGCCCACCTCAAGGCTTGTTGGTGGTGTTGGTGTTATGTATCTGAGATGACAGCTACGGGAACACCTAATCCAGGAAAGAGACTTTTGGGCTCCTAATTTAAACCCGTCTGCCTCCCCCACCCCTCCACTCTTTCATTCAGCCTTCAGAGCAAGACAATGACGCTCAAGGGCACGCCACAACTTCTTGAGGCAGCTAAATTCAGGCTTAACCTTTCAATTAATGATTTCATCAATGAAGAATCATTTTAAAAGCATGTTACTGTGCATTTGAAGAGCTTGGGAAACAAGACACCTGCTGCTCGGTATTTTGAGTTCGCACAGACTTGTCTACTGCTTTGAAGTGTGTAGTGTGGGAGGTAGGCTGATATGACGTGTGTGGACATAAGTGAAGGAAATTAAGCCGTATTTTTCCCTTTTCTGTACAATTTTGAACAATTTGCTGTGTGATGATATGGTGGAGTAAAGCAGCAGCACAGGAGTGAAGTCACACTCCCTCTATCTGTGTTGTAATCTGAGCTTCTGTGTTTTGAAGCCAGACACGCCTTGCGTGCGTGTTGTTGCATGTGAGTCCTTCTGTTTGAAACGGTTGGCTAATTATCATAAAAAGAAAAGAGTGAAAGTGAAAGTAAAACTGAGATGGCAGGGTGCAATCTGGAGCATTTGGTCAGTGCTCCTGAAGAAGAAGAGCACTTATTAATCAATTGATTTATCCAAATCTAGGTCATTGGGGTAGGATTTTAAGCAGCACCTCCCTGTTTGCTCCATCTCCACCAGCTTGTCTTCTCTCAGCTGGCTTCAGCTGAGAGATGTGATCTCTTCAGCGTGCTTGGGTCTGACCAGCGTGTCAGAAGCTTTCTGATAATAGCTTAAATGAAACGTGGAGGGAGGTGTGTCTCTTTGTTTTTGCTT
Source organism: Pelmatolapia mariae (assembly GCF_036321145.2). NCBI lineage: Eukaryota > Metazoa > Chordata > Actinopteri > Cichliformes > Cichlidae > Pelmatolapia > Pelmatolapia mariae. The sequence goes on from NC_086227.1 coordinate 7,112,732, forward strand.
GAGATGCTCGTCCGCTTGTGCAACATCCTGTGATTCTGAATTTCACACATTATACCTTAAATATTCATTATCTAGGTTAGAATTGGCACACTTTTTACATAAATGTTTTTACATAGATGTGGTCCCCGCAATGATACAATTCTTCTGTCACTTCATTAGATTTTAGGATCTCATCATAGAGTCTGTAAAGTAAAAACCATCTTTACCTGATGTCATTTGCTGCCACCAGGATGTGTTGGAGGGCGGTAACCTTCGTGCCCCACTCCAGGAGCTCCACCAAATGATCATGACTCCTATTAAGGCTTTCAGTGGTGGCGAGGAGGCCTCTTTGCATCGCCCTCTGCTGACCCCGGAAGGCAAAAGCGCCGCACCTGGCTCCCACCTGAGTGGGGGAAGTGGAGGAGAGGCTGAGTCTGGCACCAGTGTGATCGCTGAGGGGGATATACCTGGTCAGTTCACTCGTGTTATGGGCAAAGGTGAGCTCCTCACACCAACACGCAATTGAGATTGATTTCTGGGGCCAAGGGATGAGTTGGATTTAATGTCTGTGTTTTCATATCTGTGCCGTCCACAGTTTGCACACAGCTGCTGGTGTCAAGGTCAGACGAGGACAACATCAGCTCCTACCTACAACTCATTGACAAGTGCCTTATCCATGAGGTAGCCACCCCCTCCTTTGATGTTTATATCTGATAGTAGTATCAATTCAATGCAATTCATTTTTCCCCCAAATACCAAAATAAATTGTCAGTCAATGAAATATATCAGCAAATAGATTTTATAGTTGTTCACAGATAGTTAAAATAATGGAAGTTAATTATGTGTATTACCAATATGAATGTTGTTTAAAGGGATTAGCAGCACAGGAGTGAATTTGATATTAATAAATTTGAAATTTAGGACAGTTTAACTAGTAATAATGTCTAATTAAATGAAATACAGTTGTCCAATTAGTCCCTGATCTGTTATTTACTTACCATAAATAACAGATCATTTCTAGCCACTCTTTTTCTTTGTCTGTTAAATGTCTTGTGTTTTTGCCTAGCATCATTGTGCTTTGGTGTAAATGTGCAGTGTGACATGAGCCACACTGAGCCATGTTCTTCATCAGTAACGCTTCACTTCACCCCAGATTTTATTATCCTCATTCTCCCTTGTTCTCAGTCCTTCACTGAGACGCAGAAGAAGAGACTGTTGTCATGGAAACAACAGGTCCAGAGGCTGTTCCGGTCCATTCCGAGGAAAAACCTGCTTGACATTGCAGGGTACCGACCGCAGAGGAGGTACGCACACAGATGGGCAATAGTCTTAATTTTCCAGTGGTATTTCCTGTAATAAAGACAGTTGAAAAAGTTTGACGAACTTTGATAAAACAATTTTTAAAAAAGACAGACTTCTATGTGAAAATGATTAAATAAGTGGGAAGCAAAAGTTAAATGTGTTAAAATTTACTGGATAATTTTTACACAAACTACTTTATTTACGTCTAACAGTTAAAGAATTAATGTAGACGACAAAGAAGCCAGTTCAAGTTAGGTTTGAGGAAAAACTGTTCTGTATTCATGTGCAGTGTTGTAGCTTTGGGATGATTATACTCTACTGGACTGAATTACTTTCAAACTAGCACATGCATTAAATGTCAATTTAAAACTACTTTAGTCAAGTGAAATTTGCATATAATGGTTGTTTCTTTCCATCCAGCAGCACAGCTTCCTGAAAATGGAAGAAAATTGAAGTTGGCATAATTATTTTACAAAAAGATTCTTCTGTGCTGCATATTATTTAAATGCACAGCTGCTGTTCTTTTTAACATCCAAACACCTTAGACAATGCTCGCCTCTGTACAACTTTTGTTTTGTCCTGTCGCAGCCGCTTTGGCCAATCCAACTCTCTCCCTACCACTGGCTGTGTTGGGGGCAGTGTGTCAGCCAGGAGGAGCCTTCACCAGTTCCAGATGCCCTCCCGGAGTTTGCCGGGTGCCAGGCTGGGCCTGTTGGGTAGCGGGGGGCTGCTGGGACCCACACCTCGTAGCTCCAGCAGCACACCCACCGGTCCCAAGCAAGGAAGACATGTGAGTTCAAATAAGCAGGTTGTTGGAACCAGTTAGCAGATATGAGTCAACGAATAGGAAGAGCAGGACGCTTGAATGTCCAGTGGACAACAAGGACACACATAGGAAGACCAGCATATAATAACCAACTTGTATTACCAGTATTGTATAATCTGCAAGGTTATCAGCTAATTTGTGGGTATTGATCATCTTCAGTTAATCTGTCCTTATATTGTGGATTAGCTATTACAGTTTCAAAATATTTGAAAGTTTTTTTTTTCTTTATAAATGTAGAAAATGCAGGTTTAATGTTTTTGTTTCAAAAACTAAACAAAATATTAATCAGTTATCTCATCCCTAAACTCTTCAAAGCAATTTTTTTTTTGATTACTTCCACACACTGGGTATGTTGAGGACGTTTTGGTGAACTGAGAGGTACTTGTATAGCACTATTCTACTTATTCTGAGCAATCACAGCGCTTTCTACTACACTTCTTATTCACCCAATATAACACCTACAATGCTTTTATGTATTCCTAAGCCCTTTTTGTCTAACATTCACACAAACTCCCACTCCAATAGATGGGCGACAATCTTGCCCAAGCATACTTTGACATGGACTGAACAACAGGGGATTGAGTCGCTAACCTCAGCATGCACTACCACCTGACCCACAGCCCCTCGCAGTGTTCCCTCTCTTTTCAGCAGACTTGGTTTATATAGATTCAGTCATATTTATGTTTACTATATACTACAGCATGTACTGATTCCTTAAGTCTGACTTAAATGAATACTAAATGGGAGTTAAATTGTGTGTTTAAAGGGACTGTGGTGAATGGCAGTGGTGTATGTGACTGTACAAAGGAACATTTTGTAGTGCGTAATAATACATTCCAGGATGTTTACAGTACCTCGGGCAGCAGAATTCCTTTTTCAGCATGTATTCTGCCTGAAATAGTCTTTTTATTCCATGACAAAGAAATGCAGGGTGAGGAAGAGTAACAGTGGTGGTGGTGTCTGGCAAATGAAGTGAGGTGGATGGAACTCATAGGCAGGTCACCCCACATACCAGAGGCTCTGCGTCAGTGCAGAACATTGAAACAGGAGGAGCTGTGGAGCTGTTTCAGGCCCATCCTGGCACGCTTGTGTCTGGGCTGACCCAGTTCATTGGAAAACTTTCTGTCCCTCCTTCTCTTTCCCTCCCTCTCTCTCACTCTCTCATCCTTTACAATGGGAGGAAATACCTCAGTTCCTCCTCGTCACGCTGGACCTTCTTGTGTGTGAATGTGCAGTGAGAGGAGAAGGAGGGCGGGTGGGGAAATGTGTGAGTCATATTTTGGGAGAGGTAGCCGTGCCGTTGAAGGAGGAGGGACAACAAGCGAGAGAGGGAGTGTTTAAGTGTGTGTCTATATATATATGTAAGAGAGAGGGGGCCAGTCAGAGGCAGTGAGAACAGTGCACAGGCATTTCCTGTTTTTCCCTGGCCTGCGGCGCTGGAGGGCCGGGGGTGGGGGGATTGGTGAGGGGAGGGGCATGTGGCAGTGCTGTTGGGGGTATAATGGGCAGGTTACAGTGAGAAATTCATGTGGTGAGCGTCTGAGACTGTCATTAGGTGTGGGCTAGACATTCAGACAGGAGTGTGGGGAATGAAACTATTTAAGAAGTTGTGGTCTTACATGAGTTCTTTCAAGCTTGCACATTTCATGCATTCATGTTTTTGGTCAGTGAAGGTTTTAGCCAAAGCGCTGATGTGGGGAACGGTAGGGAAGTTGGAGCAGAATCTTTGGTCTTGTAATTTGTGCATTGAATCATAATGAAGAAATGGGATTTTGCCTATTACATTTCTCTATTTAATCTTAACTACGTAATCCACAGGCCAGTGTAAGTTCTGAAGTCCATGCTTATGGTCTGGTACTGTTCACTTCAAATAAAGCAGGAAACTCTCAAAACTAACTTTCCTTGTATCACAAAAAGAAAAAAAACAACAACAAACATTTGTCGTGCACCCCAGCTCCACATTCATTCGTAATAATGTGAAGTTACAAATAATTTTTTTCCCTTTTTTTTCTGGCAATGTCCTGATAGTGATCGAGCAGAGTTTTGGTGAACATTTCAGTTTACTACATTTTGAGAGCAGAAGCAAAAACTTTTGTACAAATTTTAAACCCATTTCCACCAAGACTGAGACATTGCGTATCATTGCACATTCTCTGCTATGTAATCTTGAAATGTTCTCCTCAGGGTCCATGGTTTGCCAATCCTGGAGGAAGTAACAGCATGCCCAGTCGGACCCACAGCTCCGTGCAGAGGACACGTTCCCTACCAGTTCACACCACACCACAAACCGTGGTCACGTTCCAACAAGCTGGTAAGTAATGCCGGGACACACTTACATTTACTTTAACTAATTACAACACTAACATTTGCTTTAACACCTTGGAACTGGCAGGAATGCTGGCTCATTAATTCATCTGCATTGATGGCGCTGACATCAGCGTGGTATCTGCTGACAGTGGGGCAGCTGGAAGGAGTCACACTTCAGGGACGGGCTGAATAAAGTAGAATCCCCCAACTAAATTATATGTGTGTTAGTTATGTAGCTTTGTCTTGTTCTATCTTCAGGCTTTGAACATGCCAGCTAAGTGGTGAATGTTGGCCTTTATGCAGTCATAGGTCTAAACAGCTGTACATTCAGCCTGTTAGATTTCTTTCTAGCCATTTCCTAGTTTTTATTAATTTTTTTCCCCACACTGTGGCTGCTGCTCAGGACTTTCTGGAACTTTGCCATCTATGCCTACGCTGTTGGTTTTTTGTTTTGTTTTTTTTAAATGATGTTATTACCGTCTTCATTTAAACATCATACTGTTGCCAAGCAAATCAACATTCAGTTATTTATGCCACAAACCAGCAGATTATATGTATGAGCAGGAGAGCAGAACAAGAGCTAACATCTCAGCAGAAGTTCGGGCAGGTTCCTCTGTATAGGCATTTGTCTGACTCCAGACCTCAGAGGCTGTTGAAGAGGGGACACGCATCTCTTGTTTTTCCCTCATGGGGTATCAGAGGTTACTAGAATATAAAATGGAGTGAGAAACTAAGTAATTTTTTCCTTGAGCATCGAATATTATGGGTTTCACAAAAACACTGCTGCATGAAAGACCCTGGATCTCATCATTACCACTCACTGTTTTCAGATGCTTCCTGGCAAACAGAACCAAATTTAAGAGGGGCAAGGAAGGAGGGGCAGCACTTGCTGCTTTTATTAACAGCAAATGGTGCCACCCTGGTCACATTACCATGAAGGATCATTTCTGCAGCCCACATATTGAAGTGTTAGTAGCGGAGTTGCATTATATTACATACCCAAGCAGTTTTTATGCTATTTTGTTGGTTGATTACATTTCTCCTTTCACATGCTTGTCAAACATGACTTATATCATCAAGTCTGTTACTGTAAGACTACTCTCTGCACCTGTGTACTTTCCTCATGACTTCTGGGGACTAAAATTAAGTGACTTTGTTCCAATTTCACTCAGTTTGTGGACTTCACTACCAAGGGACACAGGTCCCTGCTCTGTGCTGACATTAAGGCCTGCAGCTCTCAGGGCAAAACCTGGTCCACCATCAGCCCAGGCACAGACCAGTGTAAATGCTTTCACTTGGCACAGCTGAGACTGTGAAGAAGTGGTCTGAAGGCCCATATGTTTCTTCAGCAAAATAGTTTTTAATGCTTGGAAAATGAAAGATACTCAGTTAAACAACCTCAGTGTATGCCATGGGTCGGCAACCCTGGGCACGCGTGCCACAGCTGGCACGCGAAGGGTTAACTGATGGCACGACCATAGCTGGACTGGCCATCGGGCGTACCGGGCATTTGCCCGCTGGGTCGATGGTGATTTTTCGTTTTTATGGGGCGATGATTTATTTATTTTCTTTCATGTAACGGTATAAACAATGAAAGGTGGTGGATTGGCCAGATGCTGGCCGATGTGTAAAAATAACTCAGTTGTTTGGTGGTGGCTATGGCGGAGCTTCCACAGAGGCCAGCAGGTGGATGAGGGAAAGGGGAGGCAGGAGGAGGAGAGATCCGAGGCGGCCGCCGGTCCGAGTGTCAGGTGAACTGAACTTCAGGTAAGAAGTTATGACCTGCAGTCTATCTGGGTCAGATATAAACCAAGTTTAGGTGGAGTTTATTTTCGTTGTGCTGACTTTTTACAGTCAGTTACAATAACTCGTACTGCGTACTAGCTAGCATGATGGAGTTTCTACAGCTGGGTGGGTGCTATGATGTTACTGATAGTGAACTTTATTTTATTCATGAGGTTAGTTAGTAGAGTTGCCAACTGTCCCGTAAAAAACGGAATCGTCCCATATTCAGGGAAAATATTACGCGTTTCGTATTGAGCTGAAAAGAAACACAGTTTGTCCCGTACTTCAGCTAGAATGGAAAAAGACACAAAGCTGGAGTTACTCTGTGTCTTTACGCTGCAGCTGCCTCTTCTTTTCTCATTCTCTCCCCCTCCCTCTCCTGTTGCTACTTCAATCATGAAACTGATCAGTGATCAGCTGATTGGCTTTTCTCTCTTGTTTGTTTATCGCCCACTTTGCGCCAGAAAGCGGAAACCGGCGGCTGTCGCGTTAAACAACAGCAGCACGTTTAAGCTTGATCAGCTGTTGTTAGAATTTATTTAATATTAATTTTTAGTATCAGTTGATGTTTGCTGGAGCCACAGCTGTAAAAGCTGCTGGTCATGATACCGGTTTGGATATCTGGTGAGAGGGAAACATGAAGATGAAACCAGGAGATGTCCTTACTGAATCATCAGCGCTGAACAGGTGATGGAGAAACAGGTTTACCTTTTAGGTGACATGAATGAGTTGAAAGGAAGTTATGAACTGTTTCTGAGAGACAAATAACACCAGGATCCTTTTCTAAGCAGCTGACAGCTGGTAACTGTGCAGGGGCGGGTCTAGCAAAGTTTTGCGAGGGGGCCAGGTAGGGCTTTAACATGAGAATAACTTTCTTATTCTCATTTAAAATGTCTAGCTTTTAATAAATAATTATCTGAATCTTACAACCAAAGTTTTTATCTGATGTAAAATGTATAGAAATCATACATATACCAACAAGACAGTGTACATCATGGTCACAACAGCGTTTGTTTTCATTCAAAGGCTTTATGGCTTTTCCTATAATACCTGGTGGGCTGGTCTCTAGTCAAAATGCCCGGGCCAATTTTTTGTCCCAGTCCAGCCCTCGGCACAACACGCAATGAGTTAATCTGAGAGGGTGCATTAAAAAATAAATAAATGTGCCAGCGGTGCACATCGCAAATTAGCTTGCATAGACACATTTGTTGTGCCGCTTCTTTTTTTTTTTTTTTTTTTTTTTTTTTTTTTTTTTTTTTTTAAACCTGTCCCGTTTGGTTCTTTTGCCATCAGAATTATTGTCTAAAGGCGAAGAAAGATGCCCAACGGATTTACTTTACCAAATGGACCATCCCAGCCTTGCCGTAATGGTCCATTTGATTTACCTTTTATTGTTTATTTTATTTTATTTTATTTTTTTTTACTTGCTAGATACGGGACAGGGGAAAAGAAAAGGGAGAAAGAAAGAGGGGGGAAAAAACAAAACAAACAAAAAAAAAAACAGCGGAGAAGAGGGACGGGGATAAAGGGCAAAAAACAAAAACCAACAAAATAAGCAGACAAAAAATACATATATCGATCACCTGGATCACCTGTTGAGAAAGAAAAAAGAAAACAAGCAGAAGAAAACGAGAGTAATAGAATAAACAACATCACAATGATATATGGGAATATAACACTACATACTTAATATTAAACATTATTGTGCAGCACGTAAGATCGACAGCGCACAGTGTGCTTTGAGGTAGGAGCCAAAAAGGGTGTAGTTTGTGTGTGTGATCACCTGTGTGTACACCTGTGAGCATGAGCGCGCTTGTATTTAAAAGGTTCCTTAATGTAATGATCTGCTAGAGGGTGTGGGGGGCCACAGTCCCATCCTCCAGGGCATGAAGCAGGTATGGAGGAGATCAAAACTCCAGACATCCAGAGGCCCCCAGAACACAAGAGACCAAGGAAGACCAACAGAGGGGCAGCCGCGCCACTGTCCCAGAAAGAGCTGAGGAGAGTCCCAGATGAGGGATCACTCAGCAGCCGCGGAGCAGAAGCCAGGGGGGGTTGCAGTGACGTGCCCGTGAGCTCCGCCGGCAGCCAGCTGTGCCTGAGTGACCGTGCCCCAGCCCGAGAGGCCGAGGGCACCCCACCCCCGAAGTGGCCCGAGCGAGCCCCAGGTTCCAGGCCCCGATAAGCAGCCACCAAGGAGTGAGCCGGTGTGTACCCGGACGCCCACCCCCGGACACAAAGAACCACCAACGCATCGATGTCTGAGGGCGTCTGCCACCGGCAGGGGAAGTGGTGGGGGGAGATAGGCCTCCAAACCTTGGAGGGCCTGAGATGTCCCCAGAGAGGTGGCGTCTGATACCCAACCTGACATATAGACACAGACATACAGGCACACTCAAATACAAACATCCATTCCCACCCTCATGCTCTCATAGGCAATTACTCCACACTCAACCAACGTGGAGACAGACATAAAGAGACGCTGTACACACAATCACACTCCCCAAGCGTACTCTAAGAACCGGGTCTAGGTACCCTTGCCCCTGGAGGGGGAAACTGCACCCAGACCCAGGTGGTGTTACCCTTTTCCCTGCAGTGGGGAGAAGCAGACTGCCCCGACTCCGCAGCAGCAGGGAGGCCCCACACCCCAGACCCCAGTCGGACGGCCAACTCCTCCTCCTAGCCCCCCCGCTCCAGCAGGCCGCAGAGACCGGGGGTGTGAGAAGACTCCAAACCTCCCTCTACCCGCTCATATGTAGTGTTGATGTATATGTGTTCTAAGGCGCAATTAAAACCCAGGAGGGCATGGAGCTACCTGCCAGAGAGCAGCAGGTAAGCGCATAGCCCCTCCTGATAGCCCTCAATGTCTACGTGTATTTAAAATTGAGAGGTGGGCAACGACGCCAGGGGTGAGGTGTACACCCTGATGGTAATTTGGAGTCCGTGTTGTGAGCCCACCCCCAAGATCCTAAATGTATGTGTTATGAGAGTGTGAGTAATGTGAATGTCTAAGTTGTGAGATAAAATTGAGGCAGAGGCAGCCAGAAGGGGACAGAGGGGGGGGATGCCTCCTCTGCACCCTAGTGACACACCCCTACCCCAAGGCCCTGCATGTGTGGGTGATTGTGGTGGAGCGGGAAGAGGGAGGCAGCTGGAGATGGGGAGGGAAGAAAGGGAGGGGCAAGTGACCCCTCCCTGGGGCCAGCTCCCCCGCTGACCCCAGTAGGCACCCCCATGCTCTGCAACCCGCCAGGGAAAGGGGGCCCAGGCCCATCCGGACCAGGGCCCAGTGCAGCAGCGCCGCCCGGCCCCACAGAGCCCGGGACAGCCCACCCGACCCCACTACAGAGAAAACTGCACCCACCCCATCATCCACTCATCTTCCAGACTACACAAGACAATAGACGCCCAGGCTGAGATCTTCCTCCACCTCTCCTATATCTCCCCCTCCTGCAGAGAGAATTCCTGAGGAGAGGAAAGCTCCTGCAAGATGTGACAACCTCCCCCACCAGTTGAAGAGTCCCCCAGGTGGCTCGATGCACTGGCGGCGCCCTGCGCCAGGACTGGGCCCCCATACACCCACCCGCCCACAACCCCAGCAACACACCAACCAGGACCCGAGCCCCCGAGGCCCGGCCAGGGCCCCAGCCCAGAGACGGAGCGCCCCCAGAACCTCACGCCCGTCCCGGACCCACCCAGGGGCAGCCAGGCTACCAGGTCAGTAACCCACGTCCGTCAGCACAGACCCTCCCCTAGCCCCGCTGCACGCAGCCACGAGGAAACCGTCACCTAAGAGCCAACAGAGCCCTTAATTGGCCATGACCGCTACCCCGGGTTGAGCCCCCCAAGGAAGATGCTCCTGGGGAATCCCCCGACGCCCTAAGCCTGTCCCTACCCCCACACCAATCACAACAGTAAAGGTGGGACCAAACTATGACCCCCCACCCCCACTAGGTGATGGAGCTGATCAAAGGAGCCCAGAGCAATTGATCTGATGTGGTGGCAGAGGCTGTATCAAGACTAATGTAATCTAATAAATAATTTCTATACTGGTTAGAATTAAGATTATTTTTATTTTTCCAGTTCATGAGGACTGTTTTCTTGGCTATGCATAGGGCAGTGAAAACCATGTGGGCTATATTCTTTTCTGAAGTGACATTATCTAAGCTGCCCAACAAACACACTAAAGGAGAAGTTGGAATGTTACATTTCAGACACTTCGATAAGTCTTCACATATCTCACGCCAAAACTTCTGAACTGGTGGACAGAACCAAAGAGCGTGGATATAATTGTCCAGTGAATTGGTTTGGCAGTGTGAGCAGTTGTTGGTAGACGTAAAGCCCATCTTGAACATCCGATGACCTGTATAGTGCACTCTATGTAGTATTTTGTATTGAATTAATTGAAGACTGGGATTTCTAATTAGATGAAAGGTTTTTAAGCAAATCTGAGACCAGAAGTTTTGGTCTAAGTTAACTGATAAATCCGCTTCCCATTTTGCAATAGGAAGTGATATTGATTCATCTATTTTAGAAAGCATTCTGTATATTTTGGATAGTAATTTGGGGGTTTTAAGAGTAAGAAATTGAACCACACTTGGTGGTGTTTGTAGTTCAACTTGACCCGGTTTAAATTTCTTTTTTACTATGGATTTAATTTGTTGATATTCTAAAAATCTTTTCTTGTTGATCCCATATTGTGTAACTAGTCTGTCAAATGAAATAAATTCTGTTCCTTCTAGTATATGTTCTAAATATTTGATTCCTTTACCACTCCAATCTGAAAAGTTTATCATATTATTGTTTTGTAATATGTCAGGGTTGTTCCAGATAGGTGTACGTTTGCATGGGATTAATGAAGTTGTGCCGCTTCTTAATGACGGTATCTTAGCTAACAACCCCAACTACCAGATTCAACTTGTAATTGGCTAAAAATCACTTAGCCTACTGGTGAGAGGGACGTTGCTAGCTGGCAGTTTTTTTTTTTTTTTTTCAAGCGATGTTGAAATTTCCACATTCCAACACTTCAAATGCTTCAGGAGCTGTCCGCTCAGCGGAGCATCAGCTCCGCGGAAATACACGGGTACATCCGTAGACTCAAGACAGAATTCACAATGCGTTTTTGGGACTTTCAGGTGTATGGACCAATGTTTGTGCGACATCGAAATGCAACTGATAGAAATGAAAACCTCGACTCTGTGGGGGTCAAAGTTTGCAGAGCTACGAACACAGCTGGAATCCATAGCTGTGCGTGTTCATGGAGCTTGCATTTTCACCTGCTGGACATCACTACCTGACAAGTTTTACTGTCTTCAGAAAATTGCAGAGGCCTTATTGACAGTATTTGGCTCTACATATCTGTGTGAGCAGATTTTCTCTCACACGAAGAGTGTCCTCGGGTAGCCGTCTGAATGCTGGACACTTGGAGACCTGTGTCTCTGAGTGGGAGACCAGAGATCACATTAACATGTGTATCTCTGTATTAACAAACATGCCATATTGGCCCAGTTCATTTTTCTTATCATTGTTGTGAGGAGACCATAAATAGCATTTGCATTTTCTGTTGTACAGTTCATTTGCTGTTATGGAGTTCTTGTTATGGATGAAAAGTGTCTTTTTTGTTTCAAAATAGCTGATAACTATTTGCTGATAGCTGCCAACATCTGCGAACAAATATAATTCTACAAAGTTGTTCTATATAGTGTGTAATTGTTTATATAGAGTGTTATTAAATTTATTGCTAATGCAGTCATATGGCACATTGACTTCTGAGGAAATTTTAGATGGCACTCATCATCAAAAAGGTTGCCGACCCCTAGTGTATGCCATCTTCTTGTGGACACCTCTGTCGTTGTACAAACTATCCGCTGTTTTCTGAACTATCCCTGGGTTACCAAACACAACAAGAAACTCCTGAGTGAGACAAAGAGGGTATTTTGTTCAACTCCAAATCCATCCAATAAAATGATGCTCCTAACACCACAAACCCTCAGTGCCCCTCAGCTGTGTGTCATACCCCAGCACTGCTTTAACCTAAGTTAACAATCTGAGCTGGGACCTGAAGGCCCGCCTGTAATGTCCATGTGTGCACCAGTCACTGTAACCACGGGAGCCAAGCAAAGTGACCTGTAGTAGCCTCTGCTGATTGCTACTTGTCACTAACAGTGGACAGTAATAGGAGGGGCCATGGCTAAGCTTTAAAAGCACTATCCAAGTACAGAGTATTTACCATTTCTATGGACAAGCTGTGACAGAAATATCCCTATTTTAGAATGAAGAGGAAAAACAGATTTCAAAAAGACCAAAGGAGAGGAGCAAAATTAGGTGGAGGGAGAAGTTGAGGCTATGTGAGAGAGGAAGAGATGGAGGCTGGGAGGGAGGAAAGAGTCAGAGGAGTCTCACAATGAGGCTCTTTGTGCAGTGAGTGCGGGGCTCCCTGGCCCGCTTTCCTTCCCTCTCTCACTCATTCACTTTATTTCTTAGATTCCCCTCTCTCTGTTTTCCCCTCCTCCCCCCTTCTCTCCATCTTTGACAACTCTGCAGAGTCATGCACACATAAGTTGCTCTCAAGGGTGATTAAAGCTGTGTCTGGCCAGGGTAACTGATGTGAAAGGCTATACGTCCCTCACCCCTCCAACCACACTCTGTCTGATGTGCCTTTCTCTTTACCGACATTTGAATAAGGTTCCTCATTAAATGACAAAAAAAGTGGTGGAGGATAAAGAAATAAGTGTATGTTAGATGATTGGATGTTTTTGTTTTTTTCTTGTTTCCAGCGTGTGTTTGTGTAGCTGTAAGTTTGTACACAGGGGGTTGGTGGGGTGTGGGGGAAGAAGGGGTGATGGTAGGGATTTGGACCCTATAAATAGCCCAGTGCAGACTACTGGGCCTAACTCTGTCTCTCTTTCCACAAGAGATTTTCACTGCCCAGTCTGTGTTGGAGACTCAGCTAGCCTCTTAAGCCCCAAGGGGTTTCTGAGCTTCCAGCTCGAAAATGCAATGCCCAAATTTAATTGATTATTTCTCTGCAATTACAAACTCTGTGCTTACAATCTTGGTATCAAAATAAAGCTAACACTTGTGAAATTTCATCAGAGGTGTAAATATTGAAGCAGATATTACTGTGTCAAAGTTACTGAGACTGGAACACAGAAAAACTAAGTAGATTTTATCCTCGCCTAATTTTTTTTTTTTTAATTTTTAGCATATAACCCTTTTAAAACAGAGAGAAAGTGAAACAGTGAAACAGTGAAAAATTACAGCACTGTCAATACATGAATATCCACAGGTTGTACAAATAATGTCCAATTTTGGCACACAATTGGACACCATGCCAGTTGAATTTTTTTAGGTATTTAAGAGCAGAAATTAATGAATTTTATTAACAGGCCTAAAAATGCTTTTTAAAAAAAAAAATTGTGAAGAATTAACCACACATTTACATGGCAATGGCCCTTTTCTGCCGTGCGCATGGTGCATTTAATTGGCCTCTGGCCCTTTAAACTCTGAGGGGCTGTAACTTTGGTTTCTTTTGGTCAATTTGCATGATTGACACCTCATTTTAATCGTTTGAGCCAATAGGATCACAGTAACAATGCCACGTTCACGTTGCAAGGCCAAAAACCACGTGGGCCCAAATTTAGCACATATGACGTCTGTCCAGTCACGTGTCTGTAGGTGGGCCTAAAATGGAGGTTGTTGACGGAAAACAGCTGTGATGCGGCTAGTTAGGCGTGGTAACTGCTGATAATCACGTGGCTACCGGCGAAAGTAAGGGAGGAAATCGGGACAGTAAGCCAATTTCTGTCTTATAGCATTTGCGCCGCTGTGTGTTTTTTGTGGTCTTCTTTTGCGGCTCATTCAGTGAATTTTGGTCAGAGTGTGGTGAAACTTGGTGTTTGGAGTCAGTAATAGCTCTGGAAGATAACTAGCCTTTCTTTAGCCGGTTACATGAAGTCTGAAGAATTTCTTGTTCGGTTTTGTTTGTTTAGTGGACTTCTGCGCATTTACGTAACTGCTCGTTTAATCATGGTTTGTTTTCGGTGTGTTTGGTGGTTGTAGAAATGGTTTATATGACATTTTAGCTGAGATTCGGAGGTTTCTGTGGATACCACACATGTCTGGACTTATATTTCTCACCCCGTGTTATAACCGATTAAACGTGATCTCCTCCCGATTAAACGTGATCGCCCCACGTCCCCGGTACCGGGGACGTGGGGCTTAAGTGGCTAGGGACTAAATGGTTTGAAGTGGTTGCTAGGTTCCTATTTAGGCTGCTAGACACAAAATTTGCTAATACACAAGCCCTTGGGTTAGCATGCTAAATCTACAACATATCTCTTTTTCTTTTTTTTCTTTTTTTAAAAATAAATTATTATTCTTTATTATTCTTTTTTTAAATAAATTGCTTCCTTCAGGAAGTCAAGTTGTCATCTGTTTGTGCTCGATGTTTTCACTGTTGTTCTTGATTTCAATATGTTTTTGTATCTGCACAGATCTTCAGTTACCAGTGACAGAGCCAGACATCAATAATCGCCTTGAGTCTTTGTGTTTGAGTATGACCGAACACGCCTTGGGAGGTATGTTTTTCACCGATCCTCATATTTAACTGTAAAATACAATGCTGTGATATGAAAAGCTTAGAGTTTGGCTGAGGACAAGAAGAAGAGCCTTTTATAAAGGAAGTGCTCTAATAAGCTGCATAATCAATAATATAACGTTGCCCAATGAAAGCTGTGAAATTTCCAGCGCAGCATTATGAGCTTTAAGGGAAGGTTTAAAGTGGATTGTAGTTGGTGGATGCAGTGGCTGTCAAAGTTCCCTGTTTCTCCTCTGATCTAAAGAAGCGCTTGATGAATCCAATCACAGATTTTCATGAAAGACATTTTAAGCAACTGGCTCAGTTAGCTGGAGTTGTTATTTTCTTACTATGTTCAGGTCATGTTCTGTTTTTGACACAGGAAGCAGTAATCAGTAACCTGTTTGTGTGCAATATTATCTATTCTGTTTCTATCATATGAGAATTGGGACAAATAGTAAGCAGCACACTTTTGCTCTTTCTCGGATTCTGTCAAAGTCAGATAGCTGGTGTCTTACTATGGCTTGATCTCCTCAATTGATTTTAACATTGATGTAGGACCTGATTGACCCCTCCCAACACTGTTAGCTTTTAGAGCTTTAGATTTTGACTCCAGACTTGTTGGAATACAACAAGGATTTTTCAGATGCTTTTGATTTTGATGTTTAAATCTGGCAAGGTAGGTCCAAAAAATGCTAAGTTGGGAAACTGACAGCGACCCTGCAGTAAAGTCAAGTTCATTTAAGACGAGGGAGATAAATGGAATAACCACAGTATTAAAAAAAGCTAGTTTTAGCAGCAGCTTTCGCCAGTATATTATCAGATATGAGCTGCTGAGCTACTTGGAGCGATGTGACTTTTTGATCTAACTCATTGATTCTGGAACTGTGGGCCACAGCCTCCTAGTGGCCTGCTGAAGTAACACAGCTGTGCTAGAAAATGTTGTTTACCATAAATTCTTATTTTTTATAAGGTTTTAACATTTTAAAATAAAAAATAGGACTACATAATTAATAAATAAACAAACAAATCCAATGCTAATCCTTTTGGTCTGAGATTCTAATGGCAAGAGGATCGCTTTCTATTAAAATTTAACATTTAGTTTTAGTTTAGTTCAGGGATGGCTGATCTAATCAATCAGTACTGTAGTTTAGCATGCCAGAGTGTTGCTGTAAACATTATTTTTAATTGATGCCTAATAATACATGTAAACGCATATTCTAACAATATGAACAGCTTTTTAAAAAAATAAGTTTATAATGATGTGGCGCTCAAAATGCTGATCTTAAAAAAAAAAAAAGCCATGTCTTGTACATGAAATGAGCTTGTAAATGTGTCAGTACTGTACAGGACTGTAGTGGACGAGACCTTAATCGAGTCAGACTGTTGTTGACCTGGTTGTGGAAACTACACTCGTATGTACAGTGAGTTTTAGTCTCGTGGCCAAAACTCAGCTGAAGTGAAGACAGTGCTTCTCAGTCCTCAGCACAGAATGATGAACAAGTGTTGCTTTATGCTGCTCTGTGTGTGTGTGTGTGTGTGTGTGTGTGTGTGTGTGTGTGTGTGTGTGTGTGTGTGTGTGTGTGTGTGTGTGTGTGTGTGTGTGTGTGTGTGTGTGTATGTTTATGTTTAGGTATAGCAGAACTGGGTATAGCAAAACGAACGAGTGCATCGGCCTTTAAAAAATAAATAAATAAAAATGCCCTGTATATCAGAATTTTTACCTTTTTTTTTTCCTGTTTTCTGAAACATAACTTGGTAACTTAACTCAAACCACAGGAAGTGACCTAAAATGTTTGATGGCATATGGAAAAATATGCTGACTTCTGGTACACAGATGGCCTTTTTTAGACAGCCTGGACTAAAATGAACTTTGATTAAGCTGCCTCTCGACAACACTTCCATCAAGCTGCTTAAGCCAGTGTTACTTTAACAAGCCCAGGCTTAAAGGGCTTTGGGTCAATTGTAAAACAAAATTCAAGGATAGCTTCACCGTCATAGTTTTGTTTAATGCAGTATATTCTCCCCTTTGCGACACTATTAAACAGCAGCATGCGAGGACATTAGCCCTAACCCTTTTTCTCCTTTTCTGTTTTTTCTTCTCGTGGAATTAGAAATCTCCACTGGTGTGCAGCTTGATAACGTTTTCTTCCTCAGCCAAACCACTAGCAGCAGCAGGTGTCAGACTGTTGTTTTCCTCTGAAAGGCTCTATCAGTATTTTGACAGATGTGTTGTTCTCTCACCATGACAGTGTGGGCCCTAGCCCCCTTGCTGTTCACCGAGTTAGCAAAGCTTCATGCTTTCAGTTCAAATGAGATGACATCATTATTCATATTATTCATAGCCCAGAGTCACAAGCTCCACTACACAAGTAGCCGGATCAGAATTAGATTTGGTACGCATAAGAAGTCAAATGGCTTTTTTTTCTTTTTTTCATTTAGTAGAGGGATTAACAGGATGGAGGGGCATAGCTATGTGTTCATAGCTAGCGTGGTTTGATTGTACTGATTTCTATGGTGTCACGTTCAGAAATGATAGAGAAATAAATTCTCTAGAATTCTGTAGACTTGTGTGAACTGGTCTAGAGAATGAAAATAAATATATAAGTTTCTTCTTCAGTCCTTTCACACTCACTTTAAACTTTATGCAGGAAGACAATTGAGACAAGTACAATGAAATTACATCAGCCCGTCACAAGATACTTCTGTCCAATCACAAAGAAGAAAGTTTCCCTAATGGTTCCTTATTAATGTAATGTCATGTTTTCTCAAATATTGTGTTTCCTCTTTTATTATTTAGTTTTGTGTTTTGTACTTCAGGGTTAGAAACAAATTGGAACGTAACAGCTCCTAAACCCCATCAGGCTCTCTGTTATTCAAATCAGTTTTATCTCCAGTTACTTTATATTGCAAAGACCCTACACTGGGGCTGGGCCATATCATACCGTTCACGGTAATACCGGTATAATATTGGGCAACGATAAGAAAATGAAATATTGCGATAGAATATGGGTAAAACGCGCATGCGCAGTGCCTTTGTTTTCATACGCACATGGCGGGAAAAGCATTTCGGCGACGGAGAATGAGAAGGGCGAAAGCAGATTGTTGAATGAAATGGATGAACCAGAATTGGTTTGTAAAAATGCTGCAACTTCAGTGGTGTGGAACTGGTTTAGCTTTCATCCGTCAGATACACAAACAAAGCACTATTTTTGGTAGAGCATGCTAGCGGGCCGTCGTTATTACCGTGTTTTTTGGAAAATACAGCACACTTAAAATCAATCCTTTGATTTTTCTGAAAATCGACAGTGCCCTTATAATCCCGTGTGCCTTATGTATGAATTCTGGTTGTGTTTACTGACCTCGAAACGATTTTATGTGGTACACGGCACTCGAAAATCTGTCAAATGTTTCAGTACGACTTTGCTAAGCTACGAAGCCGCACCGCTTGATGGATTGTCGGAGCATTACGGCTATCGTAGGCAGGAGCCTCGCGGAGTGATACGTACTGTGCTTCAACATAATATGACCGTATTGTGTGTGTATAACGTCTTTTGAGTTTTGTGGATATTATACATGGTTATGCTGAGGATATGTTGGCCAATTTCAACTGGAAATGCCTTTTGGTTAAACTGTCAGCAAGGAATTTGCATTTGCACTGTTAAATTTTTATATAACTTTAATGCACATAAACAGCTGCTTGTTTAAGTGAAAATACATTGATTTTTTTTTTTTTTTTGCACTAATAAAGTTGTGGAGTCGTAAAGTATTTTGTCTAGTGTCAATTATATCGTCAGTTATATTGATATCGCAAATTTTAAAATGTATATCGTGATAAATATTTTCGTCATATCGCCCTGCTCTACCCTACGCTAATACAGAACAAAACCAACCATCAACCGACCTCCCATGAGCAAGCACCTGGTAACAATGGGAAGCAAATCTTCATTTCAACAGGAATAAACCTCCAGCAGAACCATGCTGAAGGAGGGGCAGCTAGCTGCAAGCAGAAACTTAATATTTAATTTTCTCATGTTTTGTTTTGTGTCCAACTCATAAGCTGAAGTTTATCTTGGTAAACTTTGGTGATAAACAGGGAACAGGAAACGGTAGTGGTGGGGGCCTGAGGAGTCATGACTGCCTTCATTTGCACATTTGATTCCACACTCACTCTGTCAGTGTTAATAAAGTAATTGCTGACTTAAACTGTGATGCCTCTTCTTCTCTCTGCTGTTCCTCTTTAGATGGTGCAGATCGCACATCAACAATATGAGCTGAGGACCTGAGTGAGAGCAGCAAGACGGCGCAGGTTTGGGGAGCTCTCTCACCATCACCTTGAGGTCACCAGCCCTTTCGTTCCCTCTCCCTGTAGCCAATGGTAGAGCTCAACCAAAGGACCGGGCGGGATCCAAGACACACTAGAGAGCCGACCATCAAACGGCTCACACAAGCTATCACACTGGCACCGTCCAACGGGCTGGAAAAACACGCTTCCTGCTCGGGCAGCACACTCACAGTCACCTGTATGTGAGTGAGGAGAATGGAAAGCACCGAAAGCGGCCTGGAAAGTGTGTGCAAACTTTCCCCCTTGTTCCCACCCCCCACCCCGCCCCGCCCTTCCCATGGAGAGGCCAGAAGCAGTCCAGTTAGCCTCAGCAGAAGAGAGATGCTGGGCTTTGGATCAGGGCTCAGTGAGACTTTCTCTTGCCCACATTGTCTGGTCCCTGCACATTGACCACAGTTTGTGGCATCTTTCAGATCATAACAGTACCTCAGACCCAAAACATGATGAGATGAGCAGAGCCACAGGGATGCAAAAAGGAAGCTTGGGATTTCCCAGACTGGTTTCAGCAGGATCACAGTGTCCAGGACGGTTTCTTGGAGAGCTCAAAAAGGCCTCTTGCTCAGTACTGGGTGGCAACAAACCTTTTTCTTTCTATTGTATGTATTTATTGTTTACATTATGATGCTACTTTCAGAGGGTACAGAAACATTTATGAATTTCAGGTATGATTTGCATAATATATTCTGTAGAGCCTTGGCTTTCTACAAGCTTTACTTCCCACGAGTAGCCATCACATTAGTTTACAACCAACATGCTTATTCTTTATTTTGGCAGCCAACAACAAAGATATGTTGGCCTGAATATTAATGGAGAGAGAACGAGATGGGAACTTGAAAGAGATGGAGGTAACACGGAGAGGGATACGAGGAAGAAGGGGGATGTGGAGAGAGACACAGAAAGTAGTAGAAGAAAGAACCAAGCTGAAGTGATACTAGAAAGGGAAGAGGATGTTTAAAGGAGAGAGACATCAGAGGCAGGACCTTTGATTGGCTGGAGACGACGGAAGAAGATGATGTCACGTCTGATCGTGCCCTTAGTCTGTTCATGCAAGTGAGTGTAGCAGGAAGTGGATTTGGCACCGTCAGTTCATCCACAGCATGTACTGTATAAATGTACGTTTTTATACATATAAATATATATATTGGGAGATTAATAAGTCAGTGGAATCTGTCTGCATGTTCAGATACTGGGAGTTAGTTATTTTTCTAAAGCAGGGGAATATGCTTAAGCTGCATGTTAAAACTAAAGGAAGATTGTGAAATGTAGAGTCGAGAAGGTGTCAGAAGCAATGGGAGGCGGATTTAGTTTCCACTCAAATCTTTTTTTTCCTTTCTTTCTTTCTTTCTTTTTTTTTTTTTTCTTTTTTATGAGAGGATTGCAACATTGGAGAAATGAAACACTGTCAATCCATGAAGGGAAGTTTTCCCTGAGATCTCATTAGTGCTTACCTCCACCTGCAGGCCAGTTGCAGTCATGGCGGGACAGATGCTGAAGTCCAGGGAGACGCAGGCACTAAAGACGCCAGCGGAACAATAAAAACTCATCGGTGAACATTTGGGCAAATATCAAAGCTGGTTGGTTGCTTGTGTATCTTGGCCTTCTGTCAGTTCTGTCAGTGCAGGCCTCCATCATATGAAAATATTTTTGTTTTTATTCTAATCTCATGGTTATTCTGTGTCTTAATATTTATCCTTAGTTGTTTTGTGCCTGGAATCTAGACTTTATAGGATTAGGTTTATATTGAAATAAGCTGGTTAGGTTAACTCCTTTCCGTGCTGCTTTCAACCCAGCATGCGAGTCCTCAACCTGAAAGGTCATCTTTGAGGTTTATCATTATTATTATTATTATTGTTTAGTTTATTAGTTTCTTGCAATTCTGTCATATTTCCTTTGTACCCTGCACTTGATATGATAATGTGAGACACTACAATCCAAATGTTCAAGGCTCGAGCAACAATGCTTTGCTTTGGAGTCGGATCAAACAGAGCAGACGGACACTCGTTCTCGACTGTAGCGTTACAGCCTTGCTGGACAGACAGACTGATGTTGAGAAGCAAAGCACAAAAGGTGGCAACGATGAACCCAGAGACAAAAAAAAAAAAAAGCTTCTGATGCCTCTCATTGACCTGTCTAAAGGTTGGAAATACCGCCTGATCTGAAGTATCCCACACACACAGTTCAGTGGCCATACAAGACTTTGTGCATGTTTTAGTTCTTTTTTTTTTTTTTTTTTTTTTAAATCACTTTTCAAATGTTTCTCAAACTTTCTTGGAAACATAATCTGTTGATTACGATGGCATTAGAATCAGAATGACTCGTTTCTGGCCAATAACAACTAGCAATTTGAAATCTTCAGACTGGTTTCTGATTTGATTAGTTTAACTAATTACTAAGGTTCCTTTCCAGGCTTTTTAAAATTGCTGTCCATTGCCATTAGTTATATCGGTCACTACATAAGTAGAAATTACTGGTATGTTTGGGAGAATGGAATTTAAAAACACTCTCTGAGTGTGGGACTTTATAAAGACAAAAACATGCATAAATTCTGATGTGGTACCTCTCTGCAGCCCATCCTCATCCTGGCCGGCTGAACATGGCTTCAGATCTCGTGATGGCAGCTCAACACTGCAGTCTGGATCTGTGCACACACACATGATAAAGTGTGTGTGATGGTATGCATGTAGTCTGGTCGCTATGACCCTGATGGACACTTCAGGTTTTACTGTGTGGATTAAGAGTTTGTGTTTTGCTCTTGCACCCTGAGTCATGTTTGTGAACAAAAGTTCCACCAAAGCGTGAGTGGGACACAAACCTGTTTCAGCCCCGCGTGGATGCCGCACCTTTGACGTGGTCATTGTTTGTTGGTGCCCCTCGCTGACGGGCAGCATCAGGATGTCATCATATTCAGACTCTTTCAGTGTCACTGCCATATGAATCAGTACTTAAAGTAGAAACTACTATTTATTCTTTTTTCCTTTCTTTTTTTGTTGTTGCAGAGGTGATGCTCATGTGGGTGTAATATTATTTAAAATACCATATGTATTAACATGTTATGGCTGGTGACCATAAGTACATCTCAAATATTAACATAGTTATTGTGGACTGTTGTTTGTTGTTGTTTTTTGTTTGTTTGTTTTTTTCTTGCTGTTGATGAACTACGATATTATTTGTATCTGTCATGTCATGTTAAGATGTTTTGGGGGGGGGGGGGGGGGGGGGGTTGTTTGTTTTTATTTGAAGCTGAGATCAAGAACTGGTCCTTCAGATAAATCAATCCATGGTCAATTAGAAAGTTTCTCTTGTTTTTAGCATACAAAAAAAAGTGTTGTTGTAGTGTGTGTGAGATCAGGAGGTAGATGGGTCCATTGCGGGCCTTGCAGGCCATGTCTTTCTTTGAGTTCTGTTTGGGAGAGCGAGGCTTCAAAGTTTCTGCATATGCCGCTTGTAAAGGTGGCGTTGCTCTACAGTTTTCTCACTGTGGACAAATCTAATGAAAAGACCCGAGACCACATTCGACCATGTATCAGTCCAATCATCAGTGCTTTCTGGCCATTTCCTGTCTGTGGCACTCAACAACAACAACAACAACAACAAAAAAAAAAAACAGCTGAGTACACACACAGTAAGATGGCATACTTGGAGTGGGGCGCTACTTTTATGTGTTACATGCATTGAGTGAAAATGAGTGGCGTGTTTGTATTCGTGTTGGTGGCTGTGCAGTAGTGCGGCTTGCTTTATGGCACAGAGGAGGAGGCTGTGTGAGGATTTGATGGTCATTGCTGGGGGTTTTTTTTGTTTTCTTTACGTGAGATGCGTTCATAATGAGAAAAGTTCTGCAGTCAGTCATGTAATCAAAGGGATTATTAGAAGGGTTTTTTTGTCAGTATTTTTATGTACTTTTATATCGCTGTGCATTATTATTTTTTTCCAGAGTTATGGTTTTGAATTTAAAAAGTGCCATATTTATATGAATACTGACTGACAGCAAGTTCGTGTGATTTTTAACAAAGTTGCGCGGATTGTATTTTGAGCACAGAGCAGCATGGCAGGCCTCCACTTTCTGCTCAGCGGTGGTTTCTTGCAGCGTCTGTGGGTCAGAAATACAAGTGTGAGGACAGAGGACATACCTGTGAGGGATGATGGCTCTTCACGTCAAACCAAATGCTTTTCCTACATGCATATCAGCTCTGTGGGTGTCCAGGAAGGCTTCTAGCGCTGTGCCCACTGCAGTATTAACAGCTAGATGACGCCTTGATATTCCAAAAACATTTAATGTACTTTTAAGTCAAGACACGTATGCTGTTTTTGTATCTTTTATTTCTGTCATAGATTCTGCAGTTTAGTACGGTTTTTTTGTCAGCGTGGGATGCCAAGGTGATTTTTTTTGTTTGTTTGTGTTTTTGTAAATTCAGCAGCATCCATTCTGTAACAAATTGTTACCGCTTGATTGTGCGCCTTTTACTTCATTTAGTTTTGTTTTATCAAAGAGCCGATGTCCTGTATTGACTGCAGGCTTACGTATATATTTGACAAAAGAATATTGTATGTTTAATAATGAAAAAAAAAACACACGAAAAGACAAAAAAAAGAAGAAAATACAGGAAGAAAAAAAAGGAAATGGAGAAAATTGAGGGGGGGGGGGGTGTAATTTATATTTTAAAACTGCATGCACAAGGCTGGGAAAGTCATATTTAGAATAACAAAATAACAAATGGCAGTGCCTTTTTCTTTTTTTGTACTCGAGACATTTAGCCAAAATGTAAATGGTTTTATATGGACTTTAAAAACTGTAATGATACAGGATGAAACGTGCAGCAGGTGTGTGAGGTCACGTTCACACTGCAGCCCTGAAATGTCAAAAGTTCACATTAAGCTCCACTCATATTCATGTACAGGTGGGTAAAAAAAACAAAAACAAAAACATTAGCTTGATTAACTTGGGAAATCATATAGTTTTATGTTGTGTCCCAAAACCCTCTTATATTTGACACTCACTGAGGACTTTTTGGTTGTTAAAAATCAGATTTTTACCTGGCTACAGCACTGATCACTGTCCATATCTGTGATATTCAGTAACGCGTGTATGTAGAACTGCAGCTGACTGCTAGTTTTAACGCCACTTAATTACATCATTACTTGTTTAAAGGGACAGAGAACAATATCCAGAATAACGCAGTGATTTGTCTCGCTGTGACTATGTAAAACCAAAGACACTCTGTTCACTGTAATGGAAGAGCTTGGTGCTTCCTGCTACCTGAGGCATGAGTTCTGATGTGTTGGAGCCTCACCTGGTGGTAACACGGCGTATGCTCACTCATGCAGTGATCCATCCCATAGACTACCAATATATATAAGATGTTATTTGCTAGATTCCACCTTGCAAACCCTTTGTCCTGGTCGAATTCCTCCTTTATGCATTTAGTCACATTGGGCCAGCCTACTCTCTTCTCTCCTGACATGCTCTGTTCATTTGAAACACAGCTGATGCATAGACTTTGATTGGAGGAGGGAGACTGCTCCACCTGATTATTAAGTTAATGCAGCTTCCTAGATTTAAGCTGCTTTCTTAAAATAAATGTGAGGCACGCAGGGTGAACGTGAACTCGGCCGCTCGTCTTGTTTCTGTACTCTGTAGGTACTTCTTAATGCTGAATGAAGTTAGGAATTATTCTGGTCTCAACAACAACAAAAAAAAAACGTGTGAATGGCTGTGTGACAGTGAGAGAGAGAGGGGGAGTGTGTGAGTGTGTGTGAGAGAGAGTTTTAGGATACATTCAAGTATTATTAATGTGTCTTGCTGTACTTCTGTTGCGATGTACCAGAATGCTGTGACTTGGCATGCCCTGTTATACATTAAAAAAAAAAAGAAGAAAAAAAAGAACAAGCTGCAAGTTGTCCAGTGTTTTTGTACAAGTGCTGGTTAATTTTAGGGGGGTGGATCTATGTCTCTTGTCACAGTGTCTTATACAGCTTCTACAGAAACACACCATCTCTGTTTCAGGAGTCCCAAGCTTCATCATTTTCTCTTAGTAAATCTGATCCGTTTGCTGTTCCAAAAAGAATGTCAGTTTTTCTGTATAAGTGCAAAGGCAGTGCAACAGTGCGCACATAAAGGATCACTGTGACCATTACATGTTGCCAAAATGATAACAGTGACATTAAGAACAGAACAGAGTACAGCAATTCAGTATTTGCAGTATGCCATATACAAATGAACATTTGTATTTCAGTCTGTGGTGGAGGTGTGGTCTGCAGCTCGGCTGCAGAGGAGGGGTGGCGCCGGGGAAACTGGCAAGGCAGCTGGAAGCAATTCAGTAATTATGCTCTGTGTCAGTGATGCCGGGACCTGGAGGAAGACGGGACAGGTGGAGACGGCTGGAAAGCTGTCAGGATGAGGGAGTGAGAGACTGAGAAACACACATTTTGTAAATAAAAACATGGTCATAACCACGCCAAGTGTCTGGGGTCGCACAGCTCACCGTTTCACCTCTCATCCAAGAAGCTTCTTCTTGGATGAGAGGTGAAACGTCTTCAAGCAACTTAAAGAAGTCCAGACGCTTTTCTTTCCAAGCTCCTTAGACTACGATGACCTGGATGACTGAGAACCTTCACAGACGTTAAGTTAAAAGTTTGCGTTTATGCTGTATGTGTATATGTATATGTTTGAATCTGTACTCAGATGACCATAAAAAACATTGTGTGTTCCATTAGTTTATTCAGCATTAAGATCCCCTCAGTTAA
Source organism: Pelmatolapia mariae (assembly GCF_036321145.2). Lineage (NCBI taxonomy): Eukaryota > Metazoa > Chordata > Actinopteri > Cichliformes > Cichlidae > Pelmatolapia > Pelmatolapia mariae. The sequence continues at coordinate 7,138,595 of NC_086227.1, forward strand.
AAATCCGACGTACTGTTTACCAACTTGAGTTTGTCTGCATATTTCTGCACATTATCTCTCAGGCTCAGACATTTACAAACCTCTCTGGAGAACATAAAATGCTGCCTAGATTCAAGTAAATGTCACCTGAACTTTTCTCATTTGTGAACACAACTTTCACACAGTAGGTCACGAGAACTTAGTTATCATCTCGAAACTACCACCAGGGGGAGCCCAAGTTGGGATATTTTGCATCCAGCACACAGTAATGGAAAAGAGTTGTGGTGGTGCAGTGTTAGATATTTACTTTAAATTTTACTTTAACCCTTGAGCATCCCTCAAAATTTATACCCATCCTTTACCCTTGGGACCCAAACGGGTCCCTTTTTTCACGAGGGTCACACGAGGGTTAAGATACTTGCTTTAAAAGTATTGAAGGAAATATGATGATGACCCAGGTTGTGTCAATAATCAGCTGACTATTTTTTCATGATAACAATAACAGCAGTGTGACCCGGCAGCAGTTTAACAGCATTAATTCTAAAATGTTATTTGAAAAATAAATAAAGAAATGAAATGGGCACTTATACTTTTTATATTCTCAGTTTCAACATTCAATATGTCATCTCGGTACTATATTCAGTTAAATATAGGCTTGTATCAACATTACAACCAACACTTGCTCCTCTTCCTTTTCCTTCAGCACAGATTACTGTCACAGCAGTCCTGCTGTTGGTCTGTAGGTGTGCAGCCTGCAGGAGCCATCACCATCAAGGAGATGTTTAGGATTAAGCCTTTGAATACTGTCAGAAACTTTTTAAAGGGAATTCAGTCTGAAGCCTTTAGTTCCACATCACGAAGCAGAGTCAGTGTCCAAACTGAGAGTAGAGCTGCTGAGTCATGCTCTGTCAGACACCCAGACCCCGACCAGCTCCACCTTCGTGCTGCTCTCTCTGGGCCCAGGGCCAGATTAACCCAGTAAGTGACCTCAGGGCTAAAATGAGCTCTGGGCCCCATTTTGTCTGTTTCCACTTTAGTTCAGCATTTTCTTCTTCCCCTTTCAGACCAGAGTTATATGAACTTCTCACTGCTCTTTTTACCATTTCCAACATCACTCTGTAATGGATCAGATGGCAAGATGTAATTTTTTTAATGGAATAAATAAACTAGCTTCCAATTGTCCAAAGGCAAATCTATAATATACTTACAATCATTTAGTTAGTGTGCCTAACACAAGCTTGCTGTCATGTAGCAGTGCTTCACTCCACTGGAATGACCTGCAGTTTATGCAGCATTCACCTACACTGAACTTTTTAGCAAACAGTCAGTTATTTACACATGGTGCAGTTATTAGGAAGCATCACTGTACATTCAGAGTCATATTTGTGTCCACACGATGCACCGAGTCTGTTTCTGTCTGTTTTTGGTCTCCACCAAGAAAAACAAAGACAATGCTGTTGGTATCGATATTGTTACAAATGACTATTTAATCCAGTAATAATTTTTAGCATTAATTAGTATCCAAGTATCACTTTTTGTTTTGGACAAGCCTACTAAAAGCCACACCTACACAGTATCCAATTATACCTATGTCATGAGCAAGACTGAGTATGCCCACAACCACCACAGTTATTGTCTTCAGTTAAACAATAGTTCTAATCAACAGTTTCTTTTCTCTTTTTTTCAGTCAGTGATGCGTCACCCTGTAATACCAAACCTCGTGTAGTGTTAAAGGACAGAGAAATGTGACAGCAGCTAATGAAATGTGGATGCTAGACTGAATCTTTGGTCTTACTGCACAGGACTATGCAGCTGCACTATCCAGGACTAGACACATTTGAAGAAATGTTGCTCCAGCAGTTCCTTGGACAAATATGGTTTCTGAAATTTGACTAGTTGAAAGTATCTGTTTCTGTGTGTGGCAAAGTTAATGTAGACAAAAGACCATAGGTATCAAATGTGAATTTATAAAATATGGAAACAATATCACCCAATACCATCTCCCTTAGAGATAGGGTGAGAAGTTCAGCCATCTGGGAGGGGCTCAGAGTAGAGTTGCTGCTCCTCCACATTGAAAGGAGGCAGTTGAGGTGGTTCGGGCATCTGACAAGGATTCTTCCTGGGCGAGGTGTTCCGGGCATGGCCTTCCCACCGGGAGGAGGCCCCGGGCAGACCCAGGAAATGCTGGGGCTGGCCTGGGAACACCTTGGTGTTGCCCAGACAAGCTGGAGGAGGTGGCTGGGGAGAGGGAGGTCTGGGCTTCTCTGCTTAGGCTGCTGCTCCCGCAACCCGGTTCCGGATAAGCGGAAGATGATGGATGGATGGAAACAATATCAAACTTCCTCACACATGCCTACATTGTTTTAATAAGTGTTTTCTTGTAATTGTACATTTATTTACTTGTGTATTTTAACATTTTGTTACTAATCAAAATTCTAGGGAAGTCTGACATATTTGTTTCACATGCACTTAAAACAACATATCCATAGTCTGAGGTAATAACTGGTTAGACACCATGTTTCTGAGGTTTTGATAACAATTACAGTGAAGGGCAGTTTTGTCTGAATTTCAGGGCAGAAAATTACAGTTCATTAAAGAATTTATTATGGACAACATGCCTGTAGTTCAGCTATTTGATTTGTGCCATCTGGCGTCATAGATAAACATAAATGGGTATCATCTACAAAGTAATGAAAACGTATGCAGTGTTTTCTAACGATATTGGTGAAGTAAGCTCGTATAGAATAAGAAGGTCTTATGTCACCAGTACAGTCATGAAGTTCTGTCTGTGTGTCTTAGCACAGAACTTTATGACTGACTTTTGAATCTATCAGATGGATACGATCTTTTTCTTGATTTACAATGACTTTTTAAACAATTCTGAACTAAAGGTAAGATTGGTAATCGGTCTCTATTTAGCTGAGACAGCTGAATAGACTGAGGGCTTTTTAAGGACTGGTTTAATTACAGCAATCTTAAAAGCCTGTGATACATACCCTGTTAATCCTACTAATACACAAAATCTCTATCTGTCCTCCTACACAAACAAGACAGGTGCAGCCAAACTTGGCACACAGGTACATGTTAGGCTCCTGAAAGCTTTTATTTAGATTACATATTATAGTGATTGGTGGTTATTAGCAACCACCTACCAAAGGACGAAAAATCTATAACATTTATGCACCTGTAACTCCTTATAAAAGCACAGTATAAAAAACATCCATTTTATATCCACAGAACATCAATATTAAAATATACTTATATGCCACCATTAAAATTACATTTTTACAGTATGCAAGCACTCAGGGAGACATACAGAAAGGGAGCTAATTAATATACGTAATCACAACACACCAAACAAAACTGTACTTAGGATAAATTGATTTTATTAGCTGCTTTAGTCCTTCGCCCTCTCCTCACCACCAATCAGTCACGGCAGATGGCTGCCCCTCCCTGAGCTTGTTTCTACTGGAGATTTCTTCCTGTTAAAATGGAGTTTTTCCTTCCCACTGTCACCAAGTACTCACTCATAGGGGGTTGTTTCCCTGTACTATTGTAGCGTCATGAAGCAAATGTTTTTGTGAAATTGAATATTAAACTTTTTGTAGCTTTTGTACTTTACATAGTAAAATATTGTTCATAGCTACTTAAAATGCAAGTGGTGCATGAACACGAAACTTCCAAAGTCAAACATTTTCCTTGTCTGCTAATGTTGCATGAATTTACGGAAAGCTTTAAAGGAAATAAACTTACATGTAAACTTATGTGTGTGCTGTGAATAAAGACATGGGCGCTGCTGTCACACAGAGGTTTATTTTCTTTGATTAAAAAGTCTTCAACGTGAACACAGTACATGATGTGACAATGATGGCGAAGGGGCCAATGAACAGGCTTTCCTTCTTGACAAGGCCAGAAAAACAACATCAGAGCTGTTTGTTAGCGCCCATCTTCACTCCAACACACACACACACTTACACATACACACACACACATATCCAGTCATCATGTTGCACGTCACAAGTTAAAACCTCCCAAAATCTGTCTGGGGACAATTGTGATGCATTGAAATGTAAAAGTATGAACAACACACACACCTGTCACCACACTGTTCATCTGCTGGGATGCAAACTGTATGCACAAACAAACGCACTAACTCACTCACACACACACACACTTCATTTGCCTCTCGTGGAAATGACAAATTCCAGTTTGGTTTATAAAGATTGGTTTTGTTGTGAGAAGCGAGTTGGCACATGAAGGCAGGCCCTTGCAAAGGACCTTAAAACAAATGACAATGAAAAAAATCAAATAAAACTCAGAACACTGGTGTAATGTAAAGACGCAGTCTGAATGTTTCCATTGATGATTCCACGCAATTTGATATTAAAATTATGTTAATACAACAACAACAATAATGTCAATAATAATAATAATACATACGTCATGGTAAAGACTCTAATTTAAATTTGAGTTGTAAATTAATAAAAAAAAAAAAAAAGAACAGACTGAAGGGCTAAAAAGTTGTGACAGCAAATTTTAGAAATGAGGTTTTTAAAGGGTGACACAGTGTTAAAGTGCCAAACAGCATGTTTAAAGCTCAAACACATGAACCGATTACACAAAAAATCTTATCCAGGGCTACAGCTGTTTGTAATTACGTTTTCTATTTATACTTTGTTTTTAGTTTTTTTTTTTTTTTCAAATAAATGTAGTTGGAAAGGCCCCAGAGTTCAGAGTGATACTGTTAAAATGGTTGGTCAGTCTAAAATTTGGAGATACATTAATATATGTAAAAACATTATATTAAAAATTAGTCAGCAGGTTTAGTTTATAAAGACTTTATGAAGCCTGAAAAGAGAGCCCAGAGAAGGTTCAGACCACTTGAATTATAATATGCTGAGAGGTTGTTGGTTTTTTGGATGTTTTGACCAATGGCCTTCAAAGCTTTGCACTGAACCTGTTACACTTGTCCTTATTTTATGTCATATATATTGTTCGAATGGTGGACACTTACATTAAACACGGCCATTTTCACTGTATGTACAAGCTCAGGATATAGGCTGCTCTAAATGATTGGCTTCAGGCCCTTTTTTTCTACCATTGGCTCTGTATGATGTCACAAGGAGGGGAAATCCTAAATATGGTCGTCTCAGGCACACAGCTCTGAAACCCGTGTTGAACCATTACTGGATCAAACAAATGACGAGTTAATGAGATAATTCTACCTTTAGCACCAATCTGTTGAGAGGAATGGCCTCAAAATCAGGTTTATCTACTTACTGAGGAAAAAGTAGACAGACAATAGCGAAAACTAGTATATTTGAGGTCACAACAGCAGTGAGAAGTAAAATGTCCAGACTAGAGTGCTACAAGCAATGTTCCCTCTAAGCTGCGCGCGTGCGCAATTGCGCACTGCTGGCACGGTCTCTGCGCACAGAAAATCTGCATTGCGCACAAAAAAAAAAATCCAACCTGAATTGAAATTAAAATAAATACGTTAACAATTCTGTTTTGCAGTGTTAGTAAGTGACTGGCTGCTCCTGTATGGGATTAGAACGATGCCGCCTTATCCCATAGTCCAGCCAATAATGCGATTCACATTCGTATATACGCAGCTAATCAACGTCGTTGACAGGCTATGACAGCGTCCTTATGTGCCGACACTGGTGTTTTAGCTAGCAAAGCGGCGTGGCTGATGTGGAGTGAAGCCACGTTAATGACAACGTGTACAACCATTGGAGATGTGAGGAGGACAGACGGAACAATTGACGGAAAAAGTGTGGACTTTATACCAGTTTTTAAATTGTGTTGATAGGCCATGTAAAACCAGAGTTATGATAAAAAAATATATGCAATGTTTGTTTTTTTTCCTGAATACTATTGTTGTTTATATTTACTGCGGGAAGAAACGGTAAAAATGGCGTTTTATAAGGAAAACGCTCAAAAGCACTCTCCGCCTGTGAGCAAAAACAACACCCCCCCCTTCAGCCTTTCCTATTGGTGGAAAAATGTACTATGTGGACCAATCAAAAAATGATATGGCAACATGGCATCTAGATGTTTAGGAAGGGGGAAGTTTTAGGAGTGACGGTGGTGTTTTGAGATTTGCGACGTTTAGCGCAAATCTTGTGTAGTTAGTGTGTAGTGTAGTCAATAGTTTTGTTGTGTGTGTCAGAACAATGAGGCGACTGCTGAATGTTACAGGTGTTACAGGAGTGATACATCTCCTGTTGTCAGGCCTGCAGGTATCAGGCTGTTGTTCTCCTTTATCTCATAGTGGACAGAGATTATTTTTTGGAGTGGCACTAATAATTTGTGTAGCATCAGATTTGATGCAGAACACCTGATTGTTCTGTAAATATTTTAAAATGTTTATTTAAAAAACCGCCTTGGCTGCATTTTTAGGTAAACAGCTGCAAAAAACTTTGTTTACAAAACTCAGTTACTTTTTTGAAGAAGTAACTATATAATTAATTGCCCAACATTTGTCATTATATACTGTATTTTGCAGACAGAGAGTTACAAGACTCTCTCCCAGACCACGGACTCATACTCATAATACAAGTCAGAAAACAAAAGAAAGTTGTGTTTTCAAAATTGGAGTTCAAGTTATTTTTACTTCCAATAGTGTTGGCATACTACACAGGTCATGAACAAGATTTCTTTTAAATTTTCATTGTAAGTGGGCTAAAGCACTTAATTAAAAGTAGTCTAACATAAATGTAAATGCTGTAATTTGATTATTTTAATAAACCATGTAACTTGGATGGATTCGATGCTGGCGTGACCACAGTGCACACGTCTAATGTTGCTCACGGACTGCTCAGGGAGACTGTGTGTTCGCTCAGACACTTGAAAAATTAGAGGGAACATTGGCTACAAGTATCTGAGTTTGCACGTTTGACCAAGTGCTACCACATTAATAGACAGATGAAGCCGTTAATTTAAAAAGGGCTTGTAGTGACACGGACTCCTCTGGGCTGTTAGACTGTAATGGAAATATTTGATGTTTTTCTAATGCACTTTGGTCAGGGTTAGCTGCCAAGTGTTGCTTGATGTTCTCTCTGAATCTACTGACTTAACATAGGCACCACTTTTAGTGAGGACATTCTTTGGATTCTGATTCCTAACCTTTCAGGAGTTTTTCAAACCTAAAAGTTTTTTTGTTTTGTTTTTTATGGCTTTCAGTCAACAAAATCTGAACCGCTTAGTGTCAAAATTACAGATAATTAAGGAAATACTGGTGTAAATTTTTATGCTGTTAGTTTGTTTTTGTCTTTGTGTTATTTACTTGTGTCAGTGAGTATCCGGAGGAGTTAAAAGGACCGGTTACTTTTACAGGGATGGAATTCTCTCCATAAACTGTCCTTCCATTTTTCCTCGAGGCCTGTGACTGATATTTGAACGACGAGCACACACACACAACACAAAAGGGCTCAAAGTCTGTCCCGTCGTCTAAAAGCAAACAATGTGTAAACCAGCGGCCTCGCACTAAAATCACAGAGGTAACAATTCACTTTATCCGATGAGCACAATAACACAGAAAACACTCGCCTCTGCCTTTGGTGAGATGGAAACAAACACACGCACACACTCGTACAAACACACTCACACACACACGCAGGTAGCACGGCAGCTGGTTCATGTAGGTTGGAGGTAACCCCAGGCAACAGGAGGAAGACGAGTAGCTTCATCCCCCTCAACTTTTGATGAGCCTCAGAAACTCGTCACGGGTTTTTGGATCCTCTCTAAAGTTCCCCAGCATGGTGCTGGTGACGGTTTTACTGTTCATCTTCTGAACGCCTCGCATCACCATACACATGTGACTGCAAAGAGGAAGGCAGGAAAGATAAAAAGATTCGATCCAAAAGAAGAGACAAGTGCAAAGACCAACCAAAAAAAAAAAAAAACAAGTCTAGTAAAGTAGGACATCGAATGCCCTCCATCTGGGGTTCAAAGTCAAAGTCATTTAGTCGCAGAGCAACTGAAATGTTTTTAAACGGTTAGAACTTGGAAATTTGTCCAAGAATTTGCGACAATATCATTGAAGGTGAAGAATTTCACATTCAGCAAGCACTTTTTGATTTCTCAGGTCACCTGGTGGGAGGAAACCGAAACCGAAATAATCTCTAAACAGTTGTGGTCTGACTTGAGGTCCCTCTCAGACAGACTGAGAAAGTTTTGTAAATAATTGCCATCATGTTGGAATTAATCTGAGCCAGTCTGTACCGAAGAGTGCAACTCGTCTGCAACACATCCTTTTTGATTATCAGCTGGTCGTATTCTGGTTATCTCATCTTTGTGAGATTTGCCACACTGTAATAATCGTAGTGTGGAACTAGCTAACAACACTGACTCCTTAGTGGCTTTCAAAGTCTCTTGCACTGTTTTTCCTTGGCAGTGCTTGTCCTGTTGTTTGTTGAAGGTCAACCTGCTACACTGTAACAGACAGATGGTTCATGCAATTGCCACCCAAGTGTTTGTTTAAAGTTCCTGACCTTTTCCAACCCTAACTCTAACTTCCTGTCCATGTGACAATTCATAAAGGGCTCCAAAATACTTTAATGCCTATACCATGACAACATTATCATTTGAGAACTCTTAAGTGGTAATAAGCCATGTTTTAATACAGATCCTGGTTCCTTCTGGAAATGCAGATTTCTCACATTACATTTATTTCCCCTGAAAAGTTCGTGCAGTGACAACAAACCTTTACAGCTGGGCCGAGAAAAGAAGACGAATGGAGAAAGCAAGGGAAAGGAACACAAGATAATACATTTTAAAAGTAAAAGGTCATTTCACTTGTTGGTTCGTGTACGTACGTTGCCTCGATGACAACTCCGACCCCAGTGGGCTGCAGTGCCTCTGTAATAGCCACAGCGATTTGTTTGGTCAACCTCTCCTGAACTGTGGACAGAGAGTACAAACAGACGTATGGCCAGAGCAAACAGTCAGGGATCAAGGGCAGTGCTGGTAGAAGTATTCAGTCCTCACAGGACCTCTACTAACAAATGATCATTTACTGTGTTCGTGAGCTTTAATGTGGCTACATCGTTGTGTAAACATCGCCACAGGTGGCGCTAATAAAGCTTTAATTACATTACACACCGTCAGGTAGTTTAGTTTAATCAAAGCGTCAGGGCCCTCAAAAGGGACAACACATAAACTTGAGTATATATGAGTTGGTCTTTGTTTTCATGCAAAATGTTTGATATTTTTACCATTTTGGGTCAAATTAATATCTCGCACAGCGGTGCTGAAGTGGTTACGCGAAGAAATAAAAAATGGAAATAAAAAAAAAACCCTCAAACTCGTTAGACCAGATACATTGAAGGCTCACCCAAAACCATAACCTGCTTTACTGTGCTTTCTGTACTTGACCCTGTAAGGCTTGACACACATTTTTACATCCAGCCCTTCCTGTCAGATCAAATGCAGTAAACCAACAGAATATTTCCCTGTGAGATGTAAAATAAAAGTGAAATAAAGCTAGTAAAAATCAAAGTACAAGCACACAAAAACTGCACGTTGACAGGAGGAGTTTATTTATTACCTTGTAGTCGACGGCTGTAGATCTCAACAATCCTGAGGAGGAGAGGGAAAGCATTAATACAGCCTCAGGGGAAATATGAGAGCAGTGAGTTGTAGCAGCAGTGAAGATTAAAACGGTAAAAATAAATAAACATTTAGGGCTGACTCATGAATATAGGAAGGAAGACACAAAAAATGTGTTTTTTATGAAAATCTAAATGGAAGAAGGATTCTGTCAACCGATTTTGGTTACTTTTCACACAGAATAACTTCACTAAATAGACGAGCAAAATCCTATTCTAGAAAGGAATCGCCACAACCTGGCAACCGAGCATTTTTTCGACTGTGTTGTCTACAGTATTAAAAAATCCTCAATAATACCATTATTTAAAGCATGTAATCCTTGGTCCTTTTAATAAACTAGTGCCAACTACTATCTACAATGGGCATATAATAATATACATTTGTATTTTTTAAACCTGAACCGACTGGGGCTAGAAAAATGATCAGTTACCAAGACTTTTTAATGTTAGCATATGCCACATCCTGTCATTCGAATGGACATACACAATAAACCAGCTCCATTCAGTAATTTTAGAAGCAGACGCGGCTCTTGTAGATGTGCAGAATCCACCCGGTCTTCCCCTTCAACCTGTTGCTCTTCTCGATGAGCAAAACCACTTTGGACAAACTCGACCCAAATCACCTTCAGGGAAATGTCACAAGAACAAACAGGCAGGCAGCATGCAGGAGATAACCCACTTTTTTTTTAAGGGAGACGGTGGTGTAGCTCAAATCTTATTGGAGGCTTCAATGCAACTGGAAATTTTAAGCAAACAGCCTGCTTACATTCAGTGATGCAGAGAAGACTTTGATGGTTGACAGCACCAAGAGATCATTATTTTATTCCTTAAATGATGTGAACTTGTTTGGTGGTTGTTGTAGGTCCAGGAATCATTTAGAAAGTGCAAGTGTCAGGGCTTTCTTATCCTGACATCAAATGTGATGCGAAGTCTTCCCGAGTCTTCTCGAGGCTTTAGCTGGTTTGGGCTCACTATTAAAGATAATGTGATAATGGACACAATGTGCTTTGTTTTAAAGGTGCAAAAGGGTCTGTATCTGTATAAATACACTTTATAATCATTTTTAATCATAAAGCCCAATTTGATCATGACTGTGAAGCAAATTTGATGACTCTCTGACATGTGTAATAAAGGAATAACAAAATTATAATACAATAACATTGGAAGGAACAAAGCACAAGGCAGTATTTTAAAGGTTATTCTTTGCAGGTCTGAATGTTTGTTAACCAAATTTGAATTATATCAGTGATTTATCAGCAGACTGATAATATATTAGCCATTTGCTGATATACTGGTATTGGCATTTGTAAAAGCAGATAAATGAAAATATAAAAGGTACAGAGGAGACAGCAGAAACAGAAAAAACAAGTCATAATTACTAAATATCGGTATTGGCATCTGTCTTAAAACTCCTGTATAATGATGTGAAGCTTCACTGGCGATCTGCCTGAAAACAAAGCCAAACTTTATAAAGAAACCTTAAGATTGCAATCATGAATATCAAGAGCTGTCACTTTTTTGTCAGTATATTTTTTATTATTTTAATTATTTTGTTAGGAAAAAAAACTACAGTGAAGTGAAAGACATTGTGATGTTCTCCATAACAGAAAAATAACTATATTCTCTTGAGATAATCTTAAAACTTAATCTGAAAGTGTAGTTTACTGATTCCACTTGTAGGGATTTCACTTAGAGATGCTCTAAGTGAATGGTGTAGCTGCTGCCATCGCAGTGACTCTCCAGTACTGCGTTAGTAAGGGGTGTTAGCCTGTAAGCCTGAGGGTATTGGGGTCAGTGGGTAGTACACACACAAGTTTTAATAATCAGCTTAAACACACACACACACACACACACACACACACACACACACACACACACACGCATGCACAGATAATGTGACAGTTATGACAATAGAGTAAATGTACTTACCTGGCTAGCTTGCTGAGGCCCAGAACTCTCTTGTTTGGGAGGTATCCAATGTGAACCTGCAGAAAGTGACAAGCTCAAGGTTAACCCTGCTCTCATTCTGGCTTACAATGCAACTCACTAATGGTGTAATTATGAACTGAGGTGTTACTGATCCCAGCTCAGCTCAACGCTGCACGGCGGGACAGCTGTTGCTGAACGTGTCAGCCAGTATAGCTAAAGCTCTCGACCTCATTAGCCTCAGTTCTGATCGTTTCACATACTAATTTGACTACGTTCAAATCTAACCTTCAGCTTCTCGTAACATAATCAGAGTTTCTCAAAACTCATCACCAAGTAGCTGCTGGGCTCACAGCAGATGTCTGCCCCTCCCTGGTTTCTTCCTGTTAAAAGAGAGTTTTTCCTCCCCGCTGTTGCCAAATGCTTGCTCATACAAAGTTGTGTGCTTGTTGGAGTTTTTTCATTGTTGTGATTTGATGTTGAATAAGTAAAATTAAACTGACAGTACAGGATACTGACCCTCCCCGTTTTCTTATTAGCCGTGCTTTCATGACGCAATTCTTTCTGATACTCCAATAAATAAAGATTCAGTTGCACAACTAAAACAAGTGTGGCCACGTTATTCTTAGCAGAAACCTTTATCTTGACCCTGATGGGGCTCACAGGCCGCTGGTTGCGCTGATCATGTAATAAAGTTGATCTTTTTGCGACAAGTGTTGCTGAAGCGTCAACCTTTCTCAGATTCATCTTCTTCTCCATGCAGCTTGGAAGTAGGTGAAGTTGTGCCACATATCCTATTTTAATTTGTTCTTAGCCTCAACCTCAACACGGGCTTCTCTTTTTCATCTTTCTTTGTTTTCTCATCACACTGGTGTTTGAAGCTCCAACTCTGATCGATGGATAAGCACATCTTTGCCAGAAACCAGTGTTTTAATCCAAGAACATGGCCCTGCTGTACACCCACCTTCCAACCCTACTGGATCTCTGGTTAGACATATTACATCTTTCTTCACTGACAGCTCAAGAAATGCATCCACCCCACCCAGCAAACTGGAGCTAGTTAAAAGCTTTGCCATCAGGAGTAATAGTTTAAAGAGAAAACGGAATAAAGCCACAGGTGTACACTAATCGCCAAGTTTCGCACATTAGGTACGAAGTGAGCGTCGGGTTGATACGAACGACAGGAAGGAAAAGGACGGCAACGAAAACCGAAGAGGCAGGCGGACAAGACGAGAGGAGCGAGAGACAGAGTCATCAGCTGGAAAATCACTGCTCGATGGCTGCAGGCTCCAATTCTCATACACACACATATACACACCAACACACACACTGGCACGCTCCACTCAAATGTCAGACGCAATTTTTTGACAAGACGAGAGAAAGGGCAGTGTCAACAAGCGTGTGGAGATCTCTTTTTCCTTCAGATGTTACTTTTTCTAGTTCTCTGCTGCAGCGGCCTGATAGACCAACATCAAACGGGCCGAGCATGGCGGCTGCTTTTTTCACTTATCTGTCCCCGTTATTCAGATTTACTGCCTCACGCTGTGAGTGAGGAGGGGGCAAGGCAAACAAAAAAAACCTCCTCAGGTTTACAACAGCTTAAGTGTAACACAATAACACTCCAACTCTTTTTCTTTTAATAGCCATATTTTGTTCATAGTTCTAAATATTTTGGCATATTTACTATTTGGAGGTTTCTCACTTATAAATGATTAACCTGCCGGCAGCTGTTCTCAGCATCAGGCTCCGATTAAATCATTTTATGATACAAGGAAAATTTAGCGGGTAGGTGTTGAAGTGTTTTCTTATTTTGTCCATCTTATTTATAGCACTGAGGTAATGCTAAATCACCTGAATGCACAGGTGTAAAACAAAAAGAAAGTGGTAAACTGGGCGCATGCGTCTGTCTGTGTACAATTTCATTCACTCTGACGATGAATGATTTTTCTCTAAAGATACGTGAATTTAAATGTTGGCGACATTTTGCTCTGTTCCCAGTCAGGATGATCCCACACTGGTTAAATAATGTTGAGGTCCAAACTCTGCAGAGCCAGATATTGTTCCATTGCGTATTTTTCCATCCAGGTGTGCTTTTACTGCATCGGCAGTGTGTTTAGGATTATTGATGATGATAAGCTGTTGCTTAAAAATGAAACTGTTGCAATAAGATCCTTTTGAGTACTGAAAAGATGGTTGTAGATGTTCACTGTTGTGCTGCTGCACAACCTGCAATGATTTGAAATTCAATTTTCAAATGTGGATTCATCACATTATCAGCCCACTAACTGTGTGATATGGAATACCTCAGCCTTTTCTCCCTCTTTCCCTCCCTGAAGAGTGGCTACTTGACACGTGCCCTTTTAATAAGACCTTTTTTGATAAGGCTTAAGTAAACAATAGATGGATGAACTGAAGGGTCAGGCCACTGCAGGGTTTGTTCCTGTTTCTTAAGGCATGACTTTTAAATACTGTTTGCCTACTGCAGCTAGACTAACAGCACTTTGAGAATCCCTTTGTTAGTGCAAAAACAGGCTTGTTATTTTGGGCATTTTTTGTAGATTTAAACAAAAAAATCAAAGAAATTCTGGGTGGCTCAAGCGTTTTGCACAGTACTGTGTGCAATTTTAATATAGAAGTATCAAAGTAAAATCAGGTATTTAGTCCTTGAATTGACTGATAAAAATAATTTTTGTAGTCATTCATATTTTTAGGACACTACTGCATATGTTACCTTTGTAAAAGAGGGCTGCAGATCATAACACAAGTTATTAAATACAATATTTGGAGTGCCAAACATCCTGATCAAACCAAACTGCTTTTTTTGTCCACAATTCATAGTTCTTTGGTTTCACAAAGCTCAGTACCCGATCGCTTGCTTTCCACAGGAAACACATCGCAGGGAAGAAGCAATTATGCCTGAATACAAGAACAAAGGACACGTTTGTTCCAGTGTGTTTTCTCTTCAAATGTTTTCTGAAGAGTTGACATGATAGCATCTCTGCTGACAGCAAATCAGTCAAATGTTTTTAAACAGCTTATTCACTGAACAGCTGGCGACTACCTGCCCAGCAGAAGAGGAGGACCGAGACACCGCAAACAGACAGCCGGAGAGAGGGGCTGGATAAGAGGAAGTGCTGCTGATGATGACAAGAGGGTGGGGGGGATTGATGCACATGAGTGGACACACCGCGAGAGGAGGCGTTTGTGTGATTCACTGCTGTCATCAGAACCCATTTACACCCGGTGGAAAAAGATCAGCTGCCAGCCTCCATTGTTTTAAATGACATGCACCTGCAGGTGAAGACGGAGGGAGAAGGGAAGCAGAGGGAAAAAAAAGCAGAAAGAGGGACGAGGCCAGTCTGCCGGTTGGTGGAGAGTAATGATGTCAAAGGGGCAGAGAGGAGGCTGAAAACAGATCTCAGCTAATCTGATTGCTTCTAGTGTTCTCTGATGTCCAGACAAACGTCAGAGAGAAATGGTTTTTGAAGATACACATCTGGTTGCACGGCTTGATGTTTGTGGCAATTTTTTGTGCACTAAATTATGGGAAAATATATATATAGCAAAGTGGCTTGTGAGTAAAGCAGTGTTTGTTTATGTGTCTCTTTTTGCAGTCCAAAGATGAGATGTCAGCCACATCACATGGACTGCAGCTCCCTTTCTGCCCCAGCAGTCACCTGCATCTTTAGCCATTGTCCTGTTCCCATGGATGTAATTACATTTGTATCTAGTTGGAGGAGAGCATAACACGTGTCATTCTGTTTAGAGAAAATAAGTATTTATGTTGAATATCATAATTTAAAATCAGGTCATTAAACAAATTATGACATTTAATGATGTCATTTTTAAAGAAGGGGTGCTAATGATAATGCTAATTCCTCCTGCCCTTAGAAAATGAAGAGGTCACTGAACCGTTTGATGGGTATAAAAATGATGATTCCAGTAATGAAGCTTATAATGAACAGCAGCGATAAACAGGAATGCAGCATATTCTGCTATAGGAAAGTTACCAGGTTAAGCATTCAGCTAGGGAGGCCCACAGCAACCCTGCCGTGTCTCGTGGCCTGTTTATGTAATCATTCACTCAGGGAGCATGAAGTCACGTGCTTTACTAATACGAGATGGTGCGCACTGGTAACAGGTTCATTAGAAGGACTACTGAGCTTGTTCTGCGGGCCCCAAATTCCTGAAATGCATGGAATATCCTCATACACCATCAAGTTTGTGCTTTCAGAATCACTTTGTGTGTGTGTGGTTTCTTTTACCCTGCCAAAGATGGGCACCAGGTGATGTTCACACATGGAGAACATGTCGATGTCTTTGACTATCACCATCTCATCGTGGTCTTCATCGAAGATGGCGTCATTCAGCACGTCTGAGGAGAAAAATGGGAGAGATTAAACATAAAGGAAAAGTCTTTTTGCCTGAATTTGACTGTTACCTGAATTTTTTGCAGCATTCCTTCTTTGGTTGATTGATTATTTACTTTTTGCGATCATGCTGGTCTATTCTGCCGTTCCTTATTTAGAGTTATTTTGTTGTTGTTTGGCTTAAATTAAAAAAAAAAACCCAAAAAACAATGCAGGATTATTTCTTCTTGAGGGCAGACAGACTGAAGTGAACCAGCCATGCTGGAGGATGCCGGGTTCGCCTTGACCATTCAGCTGCCACGCCCTTTACGATGGACTTCAGTGTTTCTCTCTGGCAAACACCACTGTCTAATTATAGCTCTGCATCCTCCTTCATGCGGTTGCCTTATTGCATTTTTTGGTTGCCGGGGTTCAATAAACTGTTTTATCTTTTGAACGTGACGGCGCAGACGCTTCTCGCTCTCACCGCAGCAGTTTTTAATTTCCTGACTTGCTATCTGCAAGAGGGAGAGGACGAAACACGGAGGGGTGAGGTCACCAAAACAACAGAACACACTGACTTGTTGCTTCGGCTTCTGCTGCTTATTTTATCGCTGTGCACATAAAGGGAGAGGCCTGTGGGGTTGACAAGACCGATACATATTTTTCCCTTACCATGTTTACCAATTTTGTAGCCCCTAATTAAAATTGACCCTAACAAAATACATACACACTGTACATTTAGTCTCGTGGCTGTATTTTGACTTTGGGCAATGTCGTGACTGCAGATAAGGATGTCTGCTGCAGGAACAAATCACAACTCTGACCTCAGACGATGCTTAGGGCTGAGCTTTATTCAGTATTCATTTTAAGTCCATTTACTGAGACAAATCTTGCTTCCGATTGATTTGATAGCCGTTGCTGTGACTGTCATACAGCAGGGCATTAACAGTCGGGTTATCTCACCAACCCCTGCAAAGCAGAGACACTTCAAATATCGACGTAAACACATAAATGAATGGTTGTTTAGCCCGTTTCGCATTCATTCAGTCATGTTACTGTATGTTATGCATTCATACTAAAAGTTATGGCAGCATTAATTGCTAATACCAGGATGCTGTTATGCACAGAGGGGCATCCATAATAATAAATGGTATCATTTTTATTGTCACCACCTTTTTTTGTATTTTAGCAAGCTAACAACAAATTAGAGCAAACCACAGTGTTCAAATGTTGACCTGATCACCAACATTATTATAGCTCACGCTTTAATGTCTGAACCATTCATTCTTGTAATCCTTTTTCCAATAGACTAGAGTTGCAATGGTTAGTTTAATAACTACCAGTATTTTTGTTGTTATTTTTCCAGTTCAGGGTTGGAGGGCCGAAGCCTTTCTCAACTGCCACTGAGCGAATGGCAGGATACGGCCTGTACAGGCTGCTGTTCCATGAAACTGCCAATATTTTAAAAAAAATCACTGAAATCCTTCTTCAAGTAAAAATAAAAACAGACATTTTTAGCCCTTTATATATGAAGAGTCTCTGTTTTGCTCTGTTTTATTTATTTTATTCTGTTTTATAACACAAAACTCAGGAGTGGAGCTTTGGACTGTTGCTCATACAAAACAAGACTTTTAGAAACATCATCTGGGGGGATAGGAAACCTAAGAAGTGTATTTTGGTCTTAAACAATTTTCAAACCTCAGGCAAATTTCGGTGCACCTCATATTTCATTACAGGGTGATGATGAAGCCATCTACATCCACATGCCCCCCAATTTATAGTGACCATCTGGAACTATATGATTCTAGCTTTAGAACAGACAGAAGACATCCACAGGAGCAGGGCTTTCAAAGCTTTGCAGTCTTTTAAACGCTGGTTTTTGGTTTAATCTGGGGATGAGCAGTACTGCTGGCTTTTTAGGTACTTCTACTGGGATCAGCAAAGCTGGATATATATTTTAACCCTGTGGATGGAGGTTTAAGAATTCCATCTATCTAAAGTCTATGTGGTGTCTCTACAGCAAGACGTATTGACCTACAAACTAGATCCTGAATGAGTGCTGCCTTCAGGTCGACACGGTAATAAAGCGGTAATCGTGTTTGAAAGTTTTGCAATCAAGAGCAAAGTTAAAATAGTGTGGGAACACAGCAAAGTCAATAAAGTGCTACACGAAGCAACCAACAGTTTATTCAACCTTTTATTACTGTCAGACAAAAAATAAAGGTGGATGCACTTCTGAATAAATTTAATATGGAAAATACTAATTTTTCCCTTAATTTGGCACCATTCAAAGTATTCAGAGTTGCTGTTTTCAGAGACCCTGTCAGAGCATGCATGACTAGATTATTGTAAGATCCAAGAAAACTTAAAACTGCGACTATTTCCAGGAAATTTCTACAAGCTAAAGTCAGTCATTTTTAAGGTTTACTGGATCTACAAATACCAAGACTGTGTGAATGAATTAGGACTGTAAGAAAAAGTGTGAATGCTACACAGTGCTAAGGGGTTAAAACCTGCCTGATCCACTTTGTTGCAGCAATGTCCTCAGATCGAGCTGCTGTAGTGAAGCACAATCATCCTTTAAGGTCATTTCAGTCATTACAGCTTCTGAACCTCTAGTTCCAAGGAAAGTTTCATCTCTTTCAGACATAATCAAGTGTGCAACCTGAAGGAAAATAATGTTAATCAGCCTTAACTAAGCAAAGCCAACAAAGGTTGGCTTGGACACCCTGTGGTTGCCAGAGAGAGACCAGGCATTTATCAGGTAATGACAGTGTTACTCATCATCTGTGCTTACAATAGGGCTGCCTCCTGTGTGTGAATGAATACCACAAAGACGCACGCAGAATGAAGAGGCCACATGTTATCACGTTTTGAGCGGAGCAGGAAATGGTGCCGTGAATGACAAAAAAAATAAGCAAATAATGGGGACACACACTCACTGCTCCAGGTTACAGATAAATAGGAGTTTGTGCTGAACAGTCAGAAGGTTTAAATGATGATTCAGATTCTCAATCACCATGCAGCATATGCAGGAAGCTTTCTGATTATTTCCAAATTTTTTTAAGCTTGCTAAGTGGCCCTATCATACGGCCAGGCTCATACGTAACTGTCTTCAGTGACGAGAAGAACAAGGAGTTTTGCACAAGATGTTGTGGCCCACAGCTCACACGCTATTGATGTCACATTAAGTGGTCATTCTAATATTGGCTGTAGGTTTGGATACAAGGTAGATAAAGGACATCCACCCAGCATTCCAATAGCATGATGCTGCCACCACCATGCTCACTGTAAGGATGGTAATAGCAGGTGATTGGCAGTGTCATTCATTCATAACAATTCATTATTCACATTAATTAATATTTTCTCATCCAGGGAGGATTGTCCTGTCTCAAGATAAAATGATAAAATGAAGATGGTTTAAACACAGATACATAAATTCAGATTGGAGCAGATACAATTTGTACATTAACTGTTTAATAAATTGCCAAATAAAAAAAACTGTTGTTTTCTTTATTTATTAATCAGCTGGGTGTTCTTCTGAGTTATGATCTGGTAAACCACTCTACAGATGGAGGCATAACCAAGATAAAGGGAATTACTCAAACTTTGTTTGACTGATTTGCAGTGACCCTTTTCTTTTTTTTTTTTGTTACACCTGAGTCCAATCCATGTCATCAAAAAGCACCTTCAACACAACAGAGCTGCCAGACTCCGTCACTGTGTGGTTTAAGCCCATGTCCTTCTATCACTGCATGCCTGAAAATGTGGTGAAAGATCTAACAGACCGGCGATGACAATGCTTAAAATTAAGGTTTAGATTTTAAAAGGCCTCCTTTCACTTGTTCATGTTTTGTAAGACATTTTTCATGAAGACCATGCAACCATTTGGTGAGTCTAACTTATTTCTCTGACAATAAATTAAAAAACAAACAAAAAACAAAACAAAAAAGAAAATATGCTTTGTTTTTTGTTTTAACAATTCTGTAGAAACCAATTTAACTTTTCTTTACTAAGGTTGTGTTCGTCATGTGCTCGACAGCAAGAGGATTTTAGGCTCAGGTTGTGATGAAAGCTGAACCCATGACCCGCACACACAAACACATAAACGCACTGAGCAAACAGTGCGACACTTCTCTCAAAATGCTATAACTCTCCACAAACAACCAGCTGCGACCTCCAATACATGTGTTTTTTGTCTTCTCTGATTTTCAGTAAGTCAACGGGGAGGCTCCTGCAACAACCAATCAGCAGGCAGACGGTGCAACGCCACCGCCTGAACAACAACGCATGCAAAGCCATCATTGTCCATACCATCAACTGAGAAGAGCTGAGAAGAGCTTCAGGTAGATGTAACCATGCTATGAGTTCAGTCAGGCTAACATTAAATTAAAACAAACAAACAAACAAACAAACATGAATTAACTGTCTCAACTGGTGCCCACACATGTTTCTCCATTGCATTCCTTCTTTTTACAGCTTCATAACACACACACACACAGACAAAAACAACCCCAACACCCAAACTACCTCCAGATGGAGTTCTGGAGGGGGCAGATCCCCAAATCTAGCCACTCCAACACGCTGAAGGATGAAGAAGAAAGCCCATGTGGAACTGACACTGCACAGCCCTTCTCGCGTTCACCCAACGTGCTGCAGTAAACCTCCTCACAGCAGCAGGCCAGCCAGCCGGCTCAGCTGGACCAAACATGACATAAATCTAGCAAAGCCTCGAAGAGTGGGTCGTTTCCACGACGACTTTCACCTAATAAGTTTTAAAAAGAACTGCCTCATCACATTACCTGATATAAAGGGCTGCAAGTGATGATTATTTACTTTTAGGGATGTATCTAGAAATTAATCTGGCAATTTAGTAGTCATTGGTATTAAACCTAAGGTTTGACTGGAGTCCTTGCACACTAATGGATAAATCCTCAGGAAGCAGGACATGGCGCTTTTATCAAATGTTTTATTCAACAAAAAGCTTCAAACACGCAGAAACAGCACAGGTGAAGTAATGAAAACATTATGATAAGATTCTTATATTTGTATTTTAGACATAATTATTGTTTTTTGTTTTTTGTTTTTTTTTTCATTTGACAGGAAACACAAAATTAAATCCATCTTTCCACTGAATTTGTGTTTCAGTTGTGGGGGGGCTTTTAATTATTTTTATTATTTTTTTTATTTTTGAGGGGGGAGGTGGTCTCCCAGCGTTAATCAGTTAAACATTACATGGCTGTGAGCCAGCTTCTATTATATAATCAGCTTGTGAGGCAGATGCATTGTGCTTATGTGCTTTATTTTACGCTTAAATTACTTGAATATATTTTTACCACACTTCTATCTGAAAAGCAATAAATGATGATTTGCTGTGTAAAGCTTAAAATTAAAACATAAAAGATCAAATGCTGCTTTCGCATGAATGATAATTCATGATAACACTGTTATCCGCCTTTCAAACTTAAATCTGCTTTTCCTTTAAAAAAAATCACGTATCCTGTCCCACTGCTACTGTCCAAAGCTTTACATTATTAGCGTTATGTATTCACAAAAATATGACGAAAACCAGCAGAGAGGGGAAACTCTTGAAGTTTATAAAAGCTGTTTTTCCTCGATGGTAATTACTTAATTATGTATTTGTCAGAGGTGTCGTCATAACCGGGCACAAACTCATTTTTAAATTCCCCCCACTGGCACCTGTTAAAATACTTTATAAAGAAGCCGATGAACTTGATCACCTGACTTTTTTTTTCAAAACCAATAGGAACAAAGTAAACCCCACTAAAACAGTCAAGTATCACTAACTGTGCTATATTTCCCTGTGATGCCCTGGTGAGTCCTGACGGAGCACATGTGCACTCTCGGCTCTTTGCGCACTGAGTTTTGGGACGTGTTCTTTCTCCTGTCACACCTGTTGACCGCGGCGCAAATCCCCGGCACCTCTGAGCGGCTTTGTGGATTTAAAAAACAAAAAACAAAAACACAACTCACCGATAATTTTCTCCTGGTAGCCTTTAGTGAAGAACTGCATGGCCGTGGCAGCCCTCCAGGGGGTTTTGAGGAGTCCCTGCCGCTGCGGGTTCTCCCCGAGACCCCGCAGGATGGTGGTGTAGGCAGCGGCCAGGGACGGCAAGCTCATCTCGTTGTCCTCCAGGCTCCTGGTGCGCTCCTCTTTCCAGCTCTCCATCACAGCGGAGGTCGACCGGTGCGGAGCGGATTCTGCTCCCGGTGCCTGAGGACCGCCGGTTGCCCGCTTCACCATCCCGTCAAAGTGGCCGTTGAGCACGGAGCCGCCGTCCCCGTTGTCCTTCTTCTCGTTTGAGCTGTACTTGTTCTGCTTGGAGCGGTCCATCGCTGCGGTTCTCTCGCCTTCTTAGCTGAGCACTTGTTGCATCAGTTTCTGACGGGTACTTTAGTTTGAGTTCAAGTGGGCGACACGGTTGCAGCCTCAGCATCCTTTATAACAGCAGGATAATCCAGAGCGAGCTCCTATTGGCTAGCCAGATCTGAAGGGGCGGGGCCAGACCCCCCTTTGACCGCTATCTGCTTTGACTGTGACCTGCTGCTTGGAATCATTCTGCAGTTTGTGGAAGGTAACAAAGTGCATTCAGTGTGCTTATTACTATGGCCGGATCACATAACAGCGACCACTGACCTCTCTTAGACAGGAGCACAGTTCTAACTGTGCTGCTTACAGTCCTTCATCTCTTCAATCATACATGTATCAGTGTCTGAGTATATTAAAAAGCCTTTCGCCAATCTTCGTTTTCTTTTTCAAGTATCTGTTGATTTTGTTTTTTCTTTAGACTTTTAAAACACAGGCTCAGGAGGGCTCTGAGGCACTCTCTGCACCACTGTTGGGGATATGTTATTGCCAAGTAATAAGTACGTATTAGTGCACTAGTTTTCCTTTTCAAACAGACTGTATATAAAAGATGCCTGTAGCCACTGTGCCGTGCTGTCCTGAGTGTTTTTATAGTCGCCATGTCAGTGTTGAATCTTCACACATCGAATGAGGGGTGGTTCTGTAAAACCAAGAACTCAAGCTCATTGATAAATAACTTGTCTAGTCACTGCAGCTGCCCCCAGGTATACCCTGGTTTGTCCTCCATTCTGATTCTAATATTGACAAAAGTTTTCAAAATGATCTAAAACACTGAACCCAAACGTTTCCTGAGCTCACAGAGCTAGGGAGCCAAAGACCATTTCTCTGACTTCGACAAAGAGAAGTCTTCGTGCACATCCACAGCACTTCTGAGACTCTAAAGCCACAGCCATCTTTTAAGTACAGCCTTTTCATTTAGTCATTTCAAATTAGGAGTCATTTTGTTTAATTAGCATTACCACATGTTAGTAAGCTGGCATAGAGGACAGCCTCTGTATCTTGAAAGTATTTTCATTATGTCTTCATGGAAAAAGCAAAAATAACCAAAAACAAAACCCAGAAGAACGCCACTTTAGATTTCATCATAAATCCCCCAATGCTTAGGGAAGCTTTAAATGTAGCAATAGTTAGCTTTCAGTTTGCCTAAGCTGTCACTCAGCAAGAAATTAACAGGGTTGTTGCTGGTTATGTCACAAAAGGGATACCGCTGAGCACCTGCACAGAGAGCTAAAGTCGGTATATTCAAACGCAGAGGTAAGGTAGGCCCTCAAACTTACAAATCCTCTTTTAATATTTGAATTGATTAATAAGCTGTACAAAATGAAATCACAGACTAACATGTGAACTACCAAACATTTACATTTATTAAATTGTTAAAATACAGTAAGTCTAAAAAACAAACAAACAAACAAAAAAACAGAACCAAGCGTACTTTTTTACTGAACAACACTCATCCGTCTCCAACACTAAGGGCAGTTGTTGATATACATGTGATCTCCGTTCACTGGAGGTTTAGTTTTGGTTAAACGCAAACGCTGAAAGCTTGGAAGAGGGATCCAAAGACATCTTCTTGGCACTACTTTCATCAGCTTCGGCCTTTTCATTTTCATTTTCCAAGCCTTCTCCTCCTTCTGCTCTTTTCCTCTTCTTCAGATCTGCTGCGTCTCCGCTCTGGCCTTTAGCTCTTTCTGTCCATGACTAAAAGAGAGGGGGGGAGGAATAAAATAGACAAGGACCGCACATGTTAATTACTGCACATTACAAAAACAAAAAATTGTATTGTTGTTCCGTCTCTATACAGGCTCCAAACCACCTACGTGATGATGACGAAACGCACACATGGGCACTCGGGCGTGCAGTTTGAAATTGCATCCTGTCACGTATAATCACTATTGACAGCATGCATCTCTTTGGCCTGCTGGCTCTTTCCCTCCTCGAGCCCCCTCCTTTTCTCTAAGCCGACACAAAAGGAAGCGCTTTTCTGGACGTAATGGAGCCAGGATGAATCATCAGGCCTGGTGTGTGCAGTGCCAGCAACACACACACACACGTGCACGCACACATACACACACACACACGCACACACACTCTACACCTCCAGTGCTTAATGAAACACTGTCATTAACCCATGCATATTCACACAAGCAAACACACACACAAATGGCACCATTACAGAGCTGGTAGATGGTACAAGCTTTGACATATCACTAATCAGCTGCTGCTTTATTGAATATGGACTGAATAATTTTATCAACACACACTCGCACACACACAGACACACAAAATGGTCGAGACGTTTTAGGCTAAACTTAAGCCTGCAGGGCCATCACCTAGGTTCTTTTTCTGTAAACATACAGCTGAAATGCACTTATACAAGCTAATAAAAATCATATCAACTCCTTTGGTTCAAACTTGAAAGAAAATTTCATTTTTTTAAAAATGTGAATGTTTAAATAAAATAACTGGCAGGTATGAAATGATGTCTTGTTCATGCTGACCATACTTTCCTCTGGCACTGGTCAATATTTCTTTTTGTTGTCTGACTAATTTTAGCTAATACGGTCAAATGCTAACTAATGTGGTCAGCGGCTAGCCCGCTAACTTTAGCTTTGGGGCTCGCTAACCCTGTTGCAAACAAAATGTTAACCCACAGCTACAGTCTGTGCTGTGTTGGGAGCCAGTTGTTTTTTGACATTTGTGGTAAGTGGACTTTTCTAAGCTTTTCTAAGCTAGTTTTGCTCACTGTTGACACTGTGAGCTTAATGGTTTCTTTATGGTCACTGCATCTTTTGTGTCAGGTGCCAACTGTGATGTCACTACAGCTACCAGTCTATGGTGTGAGAATGGTGTGAAAAACAGAAAATATCCAACAATATGCAGCTAAGAACAAGAAAGTGTACAATTCACACATGCTTGCCAAAAGAGGACTGGTGGATTGGAAAAACACTGCCTGGTCTGAATGAGTCTCAATTTCTGCTGCATGCTAGGGTCACAATTTGACAGGAAGAACATGAGAGTGTGGATTTAACCCACCCAGTATTTAAACAGTTTAGACTGGTTACAATTGTGGTGTTCCGCTGTAGGAATATTTTCTTGGCACACTCTGGGGGTCCCTTTGTATTAACTGAGAATCGTTTAAACTCCACAGCCTACACGAGTATTGTGGCTGGCCATGTCCATCCCTTTATAACCACAGTGTTTTTCTAATATGACTACATCATTTTCTGATGACTACATCTGGCAACGTAACGTATCATATCGCAAAGCTCAGATCATATTAAACTGGTTTCTTGAACATGGCAATGACTCTAATGATCTCGCATGGCCTCAATCTAACAGAGCACCTTTTGGATGTGGTGGAAACTGAAATGTGCATCATGGGTGTGCAGCCGACACTCTGGATTCATCTTTCAGAACAGCTGAAAATTCGGATCAGAATTATGCTCCTGCTGATTGACCAACCGATCGTCTCTCATGCATTATTATCATAACATCAATGCTTTGCGCCCTCGGTGCCCAAACACACTTGACTGGGCTCCCAGGCAACAGGCATCCCCTCACCCCCACTTCCTCGTCATCCAGCTTTCTGCTGAGAGTCTTGATGTATGCAGGGTCAGGCCCAGGGTACCACAGAAGCACTCGGCTGGATGAAAGGACGAGGCGTGTCATTAGTGGCACAACCACCCTCATTCACTCACCTATTGACTGACCACAGCTGAGACACAGCATTTCAGAGAAAAGTGGTTAAAACCAAACCCTGGATTTCTTTTTTTTTTTTGTTAATGTGACCCTGCAGGACTCTAATGACAGTACAACAACTTAATCGAGTGATTTTAAACTTTTGAATACATTTCTTTATATTTAGGAATCTACTTATCTATTTTATTCAAATCTGTAGACCTGCAGTCATTTTTAAAAATAAAAAGCTTCAGCTGGTTGGACAGCTCAAGCGGTACTGATGAGACTATTCGAAGCAGTTATGCTGGTTAGACTAGTGATGGGTGAGTTTTCAGATGATCTGTTGCTGGGAAGCGGTACAACTAGCTCCCATGTTCTCAGCTTCTCATTAAAATGCGAAAACATTTCAGTGCTTGGGAGGAAGAGAAGAGTACACGTATGGATACATTTCTCATTTGATGTGAAAGAAAATAAGACACTTTGTAAACAGTGTGGAGCAGCTATCAGCACAACACACTCTTACATTTTATATGTTATTCACCTGAACCAATTTCAGATCGAGTTTACTATAATTTTATGATATTTTCTCAACTGAAACTAGACTAAAAGAATTTAGATGGTTAAATTATGAATAACACTAAATTCTAATTTGCTGAACACGTGACCATCTTTGATTTCTGAATGGGAATCAGCTTGGACTAGAAATATGGCCAAAAGCTGAAGTCAGCTAATGAAAACTGCAAATTGTGCACACCCACATAAAACTTTAAAGAATCCTTACAAGTGGAGGGCTGAAAATGGGATTCTCTGCATTTACAATTTCAGTTGGGTTACTGAAATTATAGACAAGGGTGTCAACAGGGGCTCCGGGGGTTGAGGATCAACCTGCCAAAGACTCCAATCACTGGACAGCTTTGGAATTTTTTGACATCACTGTTTTAGCAACCCCCCTCCTCTCTAAAACCCTCGATGTGTCATACCAGTCTCTCCTCCGCCGACAGCGTCCTGAAGCGTCCCATAGCCTCCTTGATGACGTCGGTCTCTTCCAGGTCAGGGTTGTCGGCTAGGATACTCTTCCTGTTCTCCTCCAACCAAAGCTGGAAGCCTGTCTTTGGCCTAAATGCACAGAGAAAACGAGAAATGCTGCCCTGTTTAAAAACGCTCTACATGTAGAATCTGTTTTTGAACATCCCAGTGTTCGAAGGGTCTAGCCGTTTCTTTCTTTGAAATCTTTTACCTCTTGTTTTCAGAGTTATCTGCAGGTGGTGCTGGAGGCGGGGTGTCTGATCGTTTCTGCAGATTTGCAGCTGGCTCTGTGTTCTCCTGAGCCTTCTTATTAGAGGTCTTTGTGGCAGCCATCTGCAGCAGAGTAGACTGAGTCTTCACAGGAAAAAAAAAAGGACATTTTATTGTTTTGAAAGATGCATTATCTTTTCCAGGTACTATCATTTTGAGACCTCGGCACAGCTATGTGGAAACATGCTACAGCTTTAATTTCTGAGACGGTACCTTGGTTTTTGGCTTGGGGGCCAGAGGTTTGAGGATGGGACTTTTGCTGGGTTTCCCCCCAGAGCTGCTGAGCTGAGCTGACTTCTTGCTGGACGTCATGTTGTCCAGGATGTTTGTTACTCGCGGCTGACTGGATGAAGCTGACATTTTCCCCAAACCAGGAACCTGAACACACCAAAGCAATAACAGAATTTAAAGAAAAATCTTAAAGATATTGTATATGTTCCTTATAGTCAACAAATCACATGAAAAACAGCAACAACAAAAACACAGTGCGTTTCTTCTTCTTCTTTGCCACTGACTCCAAGGTGACTGAGCCACACCCGGTGGCTTACCAGGTACTTCATTAAAAAGAAAGCCTGTATATAAAAGATGGAGACAGGAAAGTGATTTCACCCATCGTTTTAGTTTTTATACTGCAGTTAACTGAGCCTTGAAGGCTAGCCAATACTTAAACCCTGCCTTAGTGTTTATCTCACTCTGAGTGGGAAAGAGAAGTCAGTGTGCAATGGGGTAGCTTTCTTACAGAGTTGTGTACAGATCTTCTTTTTGCAACCCGAGTCAGCTCCTGCTGGCCAACAGAGGCTGCTGTTCAGACTCCACACGGTGCATTTAAAAGCAGCTCCACAGACAGACAGGAGAGATGAAAGTGATCTCTCTGAGGAATAAGCTAAACCTTCTTAACAACCACTTCTCTCTCTTTAAACCTCTTACAGTCTTTATTCATATTCAAAACCAAAAGAGTCCTTTGTCTTTTACTAATGGTTAAACATCAAAAAATGACTAAAAGCCTTTTTCCATTAGTACCTACTCGGATTGGCTTGAGCAAGTGGACTTGTTTTCTATTACAATCGAGTGCTACCTAATGTATGTGGGGTCGTTATAGCAACACGGCCGAACGTCCTGTGACGTCATCTGTGTGCACCACAAATGCCACAACAAAGGAGTTGGCAGTCTCATAAGACCTCATCAGATCGCCTGGAACCCCGGCCAAGCATGTTGTAAAAAAAGCACCTGGTACCGAGTCGTATAGGTAATATTGGAAAAGGGCTATAATGAGACCACATCCTTGATTTTGACGAAATGAAAATTTAAGAAGTCACAGTTCTTACCTTAAAAGGATTTGCACGTCCCATTTTACCAACTGAAAAACAAGAGACACATTGGGAAGTGATTCAGATAAAATTGGCTGACCAAATTCTTCATTCAACACCTAATAACTGGTCTTGTTTCATATTTGAATATTAAAATGGGCTTGGTTGATGGGACTTGAAATGAAATCAAATGAAATGAAATCAAACCCAGCTAAAACTCCACTGACAGAGACACCACAAGTGTACAACATGAGGAGGATGCGTTTACTCACTTGGTGTCGGAGACGGCTTGATGGGCGAGCCGGCTTCTTTAGCAAACGGGTTCACACCTGACAGACATACAGACATGGAGGAGGCGTGTTTGCATGTTAGCAGCAGCACTGGCAACTTGTGCAAAGCGAGCAGAAGTAAGAGGTGGAACTGACGTTTTTTTGTTTCTGTCGCCTCCTCCGGCTCCATCTCCTGTCCGTCCTCTTCCTCCATGAGCTCTTCTCCTCTTTCCTCCTCATCCTCTTGCTCCTCCTGCCGATTTTGTCTTCTGCTGTAACGTCCTCCCGCTGTGACGTCGGTGTGGCCATACCTGTGCAAAAAGAGAGCGAATACTGCTGTTTTTAATCTGTTTGTAAACTATAAAATAAATTGGAGGAGACTGGTGAAGGTTTTACACTTAAAATGCTGCAATAAATGTTACATGGTTGATATTTTTTCTTCCTTCATCCATATAAAAATAACATATAAATAACCTATATTTTAAAAAAAAATTGTTCAAGGTTTCACATCATAAAAGAGCTCTGCTTTTTTTCCTTCTCTCACCCCAACCCATGGCCGCCCCTCCCTGAGCCTGGTTCTGCCGGAGGTTTCTTCCTGTTAAAAGTTTTTCCTTCCCACTGTCGCCAAAGTGCTTGCTCATAGGGGGTCATATGATTGTTGGGTTTTTCCTCTGTATCTATTATTGTACGATCTACTGTACAATATAAAGCACCTTGAAGCGACTGTTGTTGTGATTTGACGCTATATAAATAAAATTGAATTGAACTGAATTGCTTTTTTAACCAAGTAACCATCTCGTTCAAGAACATGTATCAGCTGACCTGCTTTGATAAAGATAATTTTATTGAAACGACACACTCGATGTGTGGTATCTATGCTGCGCTCAGCGGTGACGTGAAGTCATCTGACACTGCTATAGGCTAGTCACCCATAAAGGGTGATGTTTGTTATTTTGGCCAAAGCCAGGCAGTTCAGATTAATTTACACAAACAGTGAAAGTGATGCATGCTTTTTGACATTACCCAGAGCTCCGTCTCGTGCTGGAGTATTCAGGCTCCTCTTCCTGCTCCTCTTGCTCTTCTTCCTGCATCTGGTTGGATTTCTCCAGGGCAATCTCACTGAGCCGCTGTGCGAGGGCCATGCGTCTGGATCGGGATGCATATCGTATGGCCAGAGTCACCACATTCTGGGTCATCATCTCTGCCAGCTCCACACAGCGAAACTCTCGCTCCAGTTTGCAGGACAACTGTAAGAAAACAACAACTCTAAACAAATCTTTACTTTGGGAGTGTCTCGATCACCAAGTGTTTGCGGCGTTCACACTTACTGCAAACATCTTCATGAGCAGCTCCTGCTGCTCCTTCTGGGACTGATTCTGAGCGTCTTCATCTATTTCGTAGCCGCTGGAGGACAGGAAGCTGTAGTGGTTGTGGAAAAGGACCGAACGCCAGAACTGCTCCTGAATAACAACAGAGGAGGATACGCTCAGCTGTTACTGGATCCATGACACCACTGAGCCAACTGAAAAGATCTG
This sequence comes from Pelmatolapia mariae, assembly GCF_036321145.2. NCBI lineage: Eukaryota > Metazoa > Chordata > Actinopteri > Cichliformes > Cichlidae > Pelmatolapia > Pelmatolapia mariae. Next base: position 7,168,939 of record NC_086227.1, read on the forward strand.
AGGACTGGATTACTTCGATAACCCATTTTCCAGGTGCTCATTCTTGTGTTTATTTACCTCCATCTGCCCCTTCTCTGTTGTGGTCTGACACAGGGGCAGCTTGAAGGGTAGGATGGCCACGGCTGGTCTTGGCAGGGTGGGAGGATACCTGGAGCCTTTACATGGAATACACCTAACAGGACGAGGACAGAAGGAATGTCAGCCTCTAAGAAGCAATAATTAACCAGCATCGAGGATCAGCTCATATGCACTGAATGCATTAGTTTAGTCAGTCACTTTTTATTTCCTGTTCAAGCTGCTAAATCAATGAGCTGTGATGCAGATGAAAGCTCACCTGAGCTGCTGAGGGTTCTCGTGCACTCCAACCACCCAGTAGTGATCTGATTTGCTCTTGCAGGTCTCCCTGGTGTTGCACACTGGAGTCCATGTGTTGCCCAGGGAGCGGTTCAGCATTCGCACCACGCCGTCTGAATCCACATAGCACGGGGTACCTGAAAGACCACGAGATGTATTCCAGGTTGGGTTGTTCCAAATCACCAGCAGCAAAGTAATGATGCTTCTCATGAGATTCTTTCATATTATAATATCTTGACATACTGACCCTCAGCTGTGAAGCCGAGCCAAGACAAGTAGGATTTTTGAGAGAGGGGGAGGGGTTCGCCACTGATGAGTTGCCTCTTCTTTCGACTGAACTGCAGCAGCTGGACACCCAGAGCCTGTTCTCCATCGAAACCTGTAGCTGGTGGTGGAAAATGAGACACATGTAAAGAGCAGGAAGATAACACTGCAAGCTGCAGTACTTCTATTTGGAGAGAGTGGAAATTTCCAGATCACAGCTTAACAGTGGGGGATGGCCTTTACTCTCATCTCTTGTGATGCACATTTTACATTTTCACTCTGTGCTGACTCCATGTGGTGGAAAGTAAACTGAATGAACGGAACTGACATGCAACAATGACACACCGACAGTTACATCACAAAACTAAGAATAAATAAATAATTCCTAATTTTATTTCTGAACCGCACAAGCACATGCAATGTGCTGATTATCACAGAAGAGTGTGTCTCTAACCCCGATGGTAGACGATGAGCAGCTGCTCTCCGTGTCCTGCCATGCAGACCACAGGCCCCGGCAGGCTGAACAATTCTCTCTGCACTCCTCCGATGGAGAAGAGCCTGATCATCAGCGTGCTGGTGGCGATTGCTGCCCAGCCTTGACCCAGACAAAGCGCCCTCACGTCCTCCCCTTTAGGAAGGTCGACCATCCACTCCTTATTGGTGTCCCACGAGGAGAAGTGAAGGCACTGCAGCTTACTGGAGAGAGAGGGGGGAAATTACTGAAAGGGAAGAAAAAAAAAAATCCCCAGAAGCAAGTAAGGTGGAAGTTTTACCTAGCGAGCTCTTCTGTGCTGGGGCAGGCCAGCAGCACGGCCTCCTGGGAGAGATCAGCCACGGTGTGACCCAGTGAGTTGGTGAGGTGCATGGCGTGGTGCACGGCCGTGTCGTGAAACTCCACATCGATGGCGTTGTCCTGCTCGTCGTTGTAGCCTCGCACTATACCCACGGAGTTCCACATCTGAGGCACAGTTTGCTGTTATGACATGCGAGCAACTCAGATTTACAGTGTAATGACTCTCAGTGTGTCCTACCATGAAGCGGTGTGTGAGATGTGCAGGGGTGGAGCCCGGCTGGAAGGCTTTCTGGGGAGGAGTTGGCACGGGCCCCTCATAGACAGGACGCAGGGGCGCCACCGGGGCCGCTGCAGGTGCCACAGAACTGCCTGCGTCATCGTCCCAAAATTTGTCCTGACCGAGCTTCAGTGATCCTGTGTCTGAATGAAAAAGACAAAAACAAAAGAATAAATGGAATAATTTCAGGTGATGTCTCCATTCATGTGAGATGTATGCTGAGACATGCTGTGATGATTACAGTTTCACTTCTTCTAAAATCTGAACACCTTGTGACTTTAATCACCCAATTATTTTTTTCCCCACAGATTAACATTACCAGTTAAAGACAGCGATAGGCTAACCTGCACAAAGACAAACTTCACTGCCTTATCCACTAGATAGTGCTGACTTTAGGAAACATTTGCTTTGCTTACAATGGTGACAAACATAAGGATAATTAACAGGTTAAACATTGACTGCAGGTGGTGGAAATTCATGCAAACAACTGAGTTGTAACTGTGCCTCCTGAGCCTGAAATCCAAGTTCATGCTACAGACTTTCTGATCAAAATTCAAATAAAAACTCTAAACACTTGTTTTGATGTTGAACCTTTGCAATTTAGCTTTTCAGTTAAGATTTTTTTTGCTTCTTTCACAAAGTTGAATCTGTTTTTTCCTGCACACAGAAAAGCTTTCAGCCTCCCTTCAAAGAATAATAACCAAGACTGCAATAAAGATCATTTTAACCTGCATTTTGTAACATAAGTCTCATTTACTAGAGCATAAAATGCATGTCCCTGTTAAATAAGATAACGCAGACTCTGGCGTTTCCACTCAGGCACTCCATTCATACTTAAGTGCCTAATCAAATCCAAAGACCCAAGGTAGGTCTGGAAAAATCCTGAAAACACAAGACTTTGATGCTATATATTTTACAGGAATCAGTCGAAACCAAAAATAATCTTTCAACGAAATTTTATTTCTGTGTAGTAATAATATAGTTTTAACATATTTAACATAAAGTTATTTAGTCCCACTTAAAAGAAAAAGACAGCTAGTGCCATCCCTTCTTCGCAAGAATTTCTAATTTCCTAATCTCGATCTTTGAACGTTGTGTTTCCTGTGTTTTGTAATACATTTTCAATTATTTCTGACATTTTAAGGACCAAACTATTGCTCGAGAACATAACTGCAAGATCAATCAATGATGAAAATAATAGTTAGGTACAGCAGGAGCTTGTGATGGCCAGGGCACCTCGCTTTTATCTTCCATCTGTATTCGCCCCCTCAATGACCCCATCTTCACCCACCTAGTGAGTTCTCGTCGTCCAGGAACGTTCCTCTGTTCTTCACCCGCCCAGTCGCAGGCACCAGGAAATCGTCATCGTCATCGTCCCAGCCAACGGCTTTCTTAGCTGGAGACTTGGTGTCACTCAGTCCTTCATCCATCAGTCTGTCATCGTCATCATCAAACAGGTCATCGTAGTCTTTTGCAGGCTTTTTTGCAGCGACCTGCTGAAAGTCCATGACAGATTTAAGCAGCTTGAATTTAACCGAACAAAAGAAAAAAAGGGAGACTTTGAAGCCGGGCGTGTTTACAGTTGTGTTATGAACTAACCGCAAACGACGCTCAACTGGTTATAAATGCAATCTGGTAACTTAACAATCTATGGATGCTGTTGTTCCTGCACTGAGGTGAAGGTGGAGTGACACATGCAAAGAATATGCAATAACGCTAAAAGACATTAAAAAAAATGTAGTGATAACTTCCTGATTTTAAAGGTTTGACCTGTAAATTTATGTTTTACAAGTGACTTTTCTGTAGTTAGATTTCCTTTTATTACTGCAGAGATCTATCCCAGCTAATCTAATGAAGAACGATAACCTGCAGAGCTGGATGAGTCTCAAAATCTTACTTCATGGTACAGGGATGTACAGAGGGGGTACAAAAAAAGGTTACTTGAGCAGTACCTTGGTCGTATTGTTGTCAGCTGTGGAGGTGCCGAGCCCGTCCAGCAGGCCCAGGCAGCCCTCTGTGTCCGTGTAGGCAATCTGGCTGCCTGATGGATGCCAGGCCAAACTGCACACTGTGAAGCCTTTCTCGTGTTTCTGCCTACAGCAGAGAGCAGAAAGCTTAAACTTTAGCGATGAGCAACATCTACTGTTCAATGTTGCTTTTTGGCAGAGACTACAAGAAGATTGACATCATCTGTGCACAAACTATATAAAGAAAGCCCAAGAAAGAACACACGATTTGTTCAATACAAATACTGGGGGAGGGGGAAAACACATAATAAACTATTCCTTTAATGATGACACCAGCCTTTAGGTCTTGGTTATCTTTAGCCCTCAAGCACTGGGAACCAAGGTAAACAATTTCATCAGCATCAGTCCCCTAAACTGGTTTACCCTTTACCCGTCATATATATGCTTTTAAATTCACTCCGCATCTGCACAGCTTTGTTTCCTACCTTTCCACACACAGCTTGCTGTTCACGTCCCACACTGTAAGTAAACCCCCCACGCAGCCAGCTGCCAGGAAACGCTCGCAAGGAGACCAAGACACCACGTTAATGGGCTGCAAAAAGTAAGGAGGGGAAATCAAATTTAAGAAAAAACAAAAAATAATGATTGAGTTGTTTCGGCTATTTAATATCTGAGTAACTCACTGGTTTTAATAATAATAATAATTTAAAAAAAAAAAAAAAAAAAAAAAAAAAAAAAAACAGTAAAAACTCTCACAAAGGGGTTTAAAATAAATTAAATATACCTTTAATGAAATAAAACTACCATTCAATTCTCTTCTAAGGTCAGACTAAGAAGTGAATAATATATATACTATGAACAAAAGTACCCGGCCACACCTGCTAAAAGGTACAGTCAGTAATTTTTTTAAGGTTATTTAAAACATAAAAGAACATTGTACTCAAAAATATATATCTTCATTTGTAATTACATCTTCCAACAAACTGATGTGTTCTCATAAACCTAGAATTAATCAATTAAAAATTCATACGAGGGGAAGAAGTGACTCATAAACTCGTATCAGACTACTTTCACAAAGTTTTGAAGAGCAAATAGAATGAGTCATGCTAAAGAGTGAGGTGCTGCAACAGGAAGCCATCATGGCAACAATGCAGTTAATTAAACTTCTTCCCTCACAGATATTTCAGGATCTATTGTAAATGATATTGTTGCAAAGTGGAAGGGTTTAGGAACATGTCAAGTTACAGAGCGGGGTCACCAAGTGCTGAGGTGCACAGGGTGTAAAAGCCTCCAGTGCTCTGCTGACTCAGTAACTGCAGAGTTCAAACCTCCTCAGGCATTAAGATCACAAAAACTGTGTGGTGGGAGCTTCATGGTGTGGACTTCAATGGCTTAACCTATAGACAGTTAGTACTTTGTTCATATAGTATTTAAGCAGTCTCAAGCTAAACCTTCTTCAAAAAAATAATCGTATCTAGCCTTTTATCTAAGTGCTGTAATCACAGAGTGGTTTCACACAGTGATTCTCCCATTGTATCAAACAGTCCATTAACATTTTCACTTTGTATTTCTGTAGTGAATACTTTCTTTCTAAACCCAGAACTTTATTTTAAAACCTGTGTTTGCACTGTCAGTGTCTTTTGCAATTATCCTGCTGTGTAGTAAAGGCCATCCAGGTGGCAAGTCCAGTTCTATTATTTTATTAGCCTGGTCCTCAGCATTAAATAAGTAATGCATGTCTGCGTGTTTCACCCCTACAGTGTACGAATTTAACTTGCATCCCAAGCTTGGTAGTGCTAGCTGATAACTTAACAGTCCACCCTTCAAACTAAATGTATTCATTTTTAATACAGAAAAACATCCCAGTCCAACCAAAAAAAGTGATGTCCCAGATGCCGCTTCCATCTTTAACATACAGTCTTTGGTCATGATGCCAAAAGTAGTGCTAATTATTGCTGTACTATTTAGCATTAGCATACAAATATATCAGCATATTGATGTCCTAGACAGGATTGTGAGGCCATGTACACAGTTACAACAAATACTGCTTATACTGATAGTCAGGTGTACAATGTGCATATGTGACATGCAGTACACACAATAGTACACCATGACAGTACAGGCCAGTCTCCTGTATGCCTCATCACCACGTGGACAATACTGGACCTCACCTGTGTGAGCAGATCATCAGACAGAGTGCTCACGTGGCCCCAGGAGCCTCGCTCGTACAGGTGTACCTTGGTTTCAACAGGAACAGCTAAAAACTGACAAATGCAAATGTTTTGTTATTTTAGGACTTATGTCTTTCTCGCTCTCATTCAAGGCAGCAAAGAGACGTGTCACCAACCTTTCCCATCCCGGGCTGCCAGGCCAAACGACACAGAGACTTGGTGTTAGTGACGTCATTTGACTTCTGCAGCAGAGGCCAACTGATCACCTGAGTCTGAGAAAGAAGATAAAAATCATGTAGAAAATCAGAATTATGTGCATTTTTCTAATTGAAAAGTGCTGAAATGCTGATGTACCTGCTCCTCAATATTCCACACCACCACAGAGCCATCACAGCTAGCAGAGGCCTGAAAGACAAAGGCGACAGTGATGTAATGTACGACAGGTGTGCTCAGGTTATAAATTCTCTTCTCTCCTTTTTTTTTTTTTTTTTATAAACACTGTGTGGTTCTCTTTTGTATTTATACATTTAAATTAAAACTCTAAATGGAAGTAACCACAGTAATATGAGGAGGAACAATGGGGCGTGAGTTCATATAAAGTTGCAATGAAATGAAGATATTGTCCCATTTGTAACTCAACACAAATACTCACTTCAGCCTCTGTGTTGAATTTCTGCTTTCAGACACAAGGTTCACTCACCAAGAAGTCATCTTTGGGGTCAAAGGCGACGCTGAGGACAGGTGCCTCGTGACCCCTGAGGGTTTTCTGTTGACTGCTGTCTGACACCTCCACCACCTTAACCATGAAGTCACTGTGGAAAAAGGAGAAAGGTAAGCTGTGTTCACACGTCACTGACTGCCTGCCAGTGAGCAGCGGCATAGTTGAGAGGAAGGGTACATCAGCTGTGACCTAACACAAGTGCAAATTGTCAAATCAGTGAACAAGAGGAGCAAAACATTACAGATTTCCTTCACCGTCTACCAGAAGGTAGATGCCGAATCTGCCCTAACAGCCACAGATGCCTGAATCTGAACAATCAATCCCACTACTGAAATTACCAGAGTGAAAATAGCAGCATCAATACGGCACCTTGCTCTGTGCTTTTATTACTGTCATAAACCTGTTTAGGGCAAATCATTTCTGGCAGCAAACACACGTTTATCTCCAATCTGGACTAATCAGAAACCAATCCGTCTGCGAGCTGGAAACATCACAGCTGTGTGGAGCTGATTCTGCACTGAAGGAACAATAATGAACCTAATGGGATAACCTTGCGCTGTAGCCATAAACACGCACACACACACACGCACGCACACCTGAGGGGGGAACAATCCCGTTACGCACGACTGCCTCACCAGGTGCCACGGGAGAAATTGAGGCAGAGTGGACGTGCATGGTTTAGCAAAGCAGAAGTGACATTTGTTCATCTTTCAGCATCATTGGTGGAAAATATCACAGAAGCAACACATGAGTGTGTCTGGTCAGCTGTAGCTCAATTAATTCTGAAGGTTTTTCTCAGCATGATACAGACTGGCATCAGGTCATGTCAGGTGTGAGGTCACAGGTAGTCCAACTCTTCCAGCACATCAATACATGCCATTGCCAGAAGGTTTGCTGTGTCTTCCAGCACAGTCTCAAGGAGACTCCAGTGCTGGGACAGTTAATCTAGGAGAGCTGGACAGGACAGTAGAAAGTCCTTAACCCATCAGTATCTGCTCCTTTGTGCAAGGAGGAACAGGATGATTATTGCTAGAGATACAAGGTGAGACCTCATGAGGGTGGCTTGAGGATCCTAGGTCCCCGACTGGGCCCTGTGCTCACTCTGTACTCACCATGGAGCCTGACTTACATTAGCCATTGAATACCAGAATTAACAGGTCAATGACTGGCACCCTGTGCTTTTTACAGACAAGAGCAGGTACGTGCGAAAATGTCTGGAGAAGCCGTAGAGAACGTTATACATTATTCAGCATGACCGATTTGGTGGTGGATCAGTGATGATCTAGGGAGGCATATCCATGGAGGGATGCACAATTCTCTACAGGCTAGGCAACAAAACCATGACTGCTAATAGGTATCGGGATGATATCCTTGGACCCACTCTCAGACTAGTGGTGCAACGGATCAAAAATCTCACGGTTCGGATTAAATCACGGTTTTAAGTCACGGATCGGATCAATTTTCGGATCAGCAAAAAAAGAAAAAAGACAAAAATGTAACATTTACTTATTGAAGTATTTTTTGCCTGTTAAAAACATTCAACTCAAGACTCATTCCACGCAATTATTAAAAAAAAATTATGGTACAATATAGGGCAGTACAGGGCTTTGTATCTACCACTCAATTCAATTCAATTCAATTTTATTTATAAAGCGGCAAATCACAACAACAGTCGCCTCAAGGCGCTTTATATTGTAAGGTAGACCCTACAATAATACATACCGCTCATTATATCGCACTCTGCTGTGATATAATGAGCTGTCACGGTCACGTAGCTTTCCATTGCCCTGGAGGTCCACCCATTTGTAGTAGTTAGGGCAACAGAAGATGCCTGGGACAGTTCAGCCACAACTTAAATCTTTTCCTGCTCATACATGCTTGGAACGATCTTGCCACTAAAGTGGACGTGAACGGGATATCATAGCGTGGCTCAAGCACGTTCATCATAGTTTAAACCCCTTGTTTTGCACAACGGAATACGGCCTCCCGTCTGCAGCTAAACACCCCAATAGCTT